>NC_092062.1:15462500-15630000 GCF_039877785.1 Chaetodon trifascialis
TGGGCAAAATGTCACATGAAAGTATTGATTCTGTCGCTGGTAAAGCATTAGCAGTATTTAAGGGGAAAATCCTTAAAACCAAACAAACTATTCCATTGATTTATGGACAACAAATTTGTTATATCTACAGACACTCATTATTCCTAGAGCTGCAGATCAGAGCAGCAGGTGTTGAATTGGTGGTCATCAGATCAGGTGACACTTCTTACAGCTTTAGTTTCATGGCTTTATTGTTGATGTTGTAGGAGCAGCATTAACTCACATGTGATATGTGAGAGTTTGAGAGAGCTGTTTTAGTGTGAGTTTATGGCAGCCTGAGGCCATCTACTGGCCAACTACAGGGATAACATGCATCTCCACTGATTTCACCGAGAGTAAGATTTAACCCTGAAAATGTACAAAGTGTGTATGAGTAGCACTTCATCACAAATACTACTGTGTGAATATCCATGTAATTAGAAACCTCAGATGATATTTTCAAGACTAGATCAAATGCTAAGAATTAGACTGAAAGCTGGATAATTTAAAGCTTTTGCAGATATCACAGCAGTCCAAGGGAATATTTTGATGCACCAGGGGAAAACCCAAACCAATCAAGTCTGTTTGTTAAATCCTTGAGAGCATTTGATGTGACATATTTCCACAAAGGAAGCAACATCCACATCTGGAATCTTCCTGGTTCAAGAGTTCATCTGATAACTGATCCATAATTTCCTCAATCCTCAGCATTTGAGATAAGATGTTAGTGCTTGTCTTGATGCTGTGGTACTGCTGTGGTATTGTGGTGCAAGTGAACTGTCGTAATATCAGAATCAGAATCAGAATCAGAATCAGAATCAGAATGCCTTTATTAGTTCCCTGGAGGGGAAATTGCATTTCAGTTACAATATAAATATAAAAAATATAATATATTTTATATGTTAGTATGACACATTATTTATCTGTAGTTTGTTCTACATGTTTAAGCTATTGTCACTGACAGATATATTATTGTATTCCTGTAACATGGACTGACATTTCTTAATTTAATCTCACTGGAATTGTCATTGGAATTACTGCTGACCCTTCCATAACCCTTCATCAAGGAAGTGAATGAGGAAAGGATTATATTATCCATCCCTCAACATAAACCTTTGCTCTTTGCTCTGTTATACTATGTAAGTCATTTGTTTCCTGCCAAGTTTGCAAAACAGCAAGGTACCACACAGTGTTGCACAGTATGGATTGTTCCTGTAAGGGCTCAGATGTTGACATGGACAGGACAGGCAGCTGCCGCAGCCTACAAAGAAAAAAGATCTTGTGCCCTGGTGGTAAAGAATCATTGCAATGCACAGTAGAAGGTGAAACACACACCTGTGTTCTGTTCTGTTTTTAAGGATCCGCTTTCTTTTTGGATAACGCCTCGACTGTAAAGCTCCAGCAACGGTTGTGTGCATGTGTATACAGTTTGTGTGTGTGTGAGCATGTGTGTGTGTGTGTGTGGGTGGCTGAGACGCTGGGCTGTTGCTTCACTGCACATTCTTGGGGAACAGCTGTGGAATATTTGACCACTGGCTCCATCAGGGTTGTTCAACAGCAGATTTCAGTCTCTGCTTTGACAAGTTACTGATGAATGGGCGCTTATGAAGCTAACAAATACTCATGAATGTCAAGTCATTCAAATTATGACTCATGATGAACAAGAGGAGGACAAAGTGCATCTTAAAGCCACTTTATTTAGGATTCTAAAGCAATTCTTTTAACTTATGCGCATCATTTTCTTGATTTATTGCTGAACTTTCTCTCAGTTCATTCAGCTGAAAGCATGAATGATACAGAGGACTATTCTAAGAGTGGGAACATGCTGTTACCAATCATGATCAATGCTGGCTCGCTGTGACGAAGAAAATGCCTTTTGGGTAAATGAGAACACAGAAAGCATTTAAGGAATGTTTACTGAGTGTGTTGAATCGGTATGGGTTGTATCTAATGTGATGTGAAGCGAAATATACCACAGAGGTCAGTGCTGATATATGAGTCATTTAGAGGATTTAGTGCAATTCAACTGCATCATGTTCACATTATGAATAAATGAGATGATGCATACCACAACATAAGAGCATCACTCTGCCACACTTCACGGGGATTTTGGGCAACAGATGCCAACAAGACCACGTAGACTTGAAAACTTCGGGAAAAATATACACACAAGCATGACATATCTATATTCCCAGATGTTGCTAATGCAACACTGGTTCACAGCTTCTGGGCGAGTTTCACATGTATGAACTCTGAACCACAAATATATCAGTTCCATAACCGATAGTTGGAGTGCTGCCAGGTGAAACCTCTGTGTTAATATTAGGAACCACAAAACTGATACTGGTGGTAGAGAACTTTCCAACTTTAGCGAGTACATACCTTCTCCTGGAACATGGTGTGCCTGCAGTGGAAGATTTGACCTATATATCCCAGATATGTTATCAATCAAAATTTGAACTGACTTAATATTTCTTCAAGCCCAGAATGTAAAGTTAACAGTATTTAGTAAGAAAAGATTAATGATCTGCTCCTTTTAGGAAAAAATCTGAAAAAAAAAAAAGAAAAAAAAAATATGGCTTTGAATATCTGCTTATGTGACTGCCTGAAGCCACAGAGTCCATGACAGGATTGTTTTGTGTCATTTGGACAAACAGAAATGATCTCTATTATTATCGTTTGCCATTTATTTTTTTTTATTATAAGTTTTACAGCAATTTTAGACAAATCTTTGATTGTGTGCAGTTGAGAGGTGGAATCGAATCAAGGATGACAGAATTTTAATTTTAATCACCATCCTAAATACAGTTGAATTAACGAACTATTCAATCATGTAATCCTTTGATGTAAGCATGAAATTAATAAAAACAGGAAGGTACTGATAGCAGTATTGTGGTTTATGTAGCCTTTTTCTTCCAACTTGTTTTTCTCATCAGTTTTTTTGTTTTTCCTTTTACAACATTATAACAATACCTTTTAACCTTCAGCCCTCATAGATCAACTCTACAGTCACGTAATGTAGATTTAAAGCAGCTAAAGGAGCCAAGTAACACAATGCCAGACACAACACAACGGCCTGAGCCCCAAGAGAGTTGTGGGGTGACTGAGTTCTTCAGACAATGGCAAAGAGAGGCACTTATGAAGCAGAAAAGAGCAGGAGAAAAGGTGAGAGTTTGTTTGTTTGGGGAAGAGGAACTTCCTATTTCCTGTTGGCTGAAGTGGATGCAGTGGTTAGATCTGCCGTGTGAAGCCGACTGTACATACAGTTTAATGTGGGACTCTAATGTTGGAGGGAAGAGAACAAGTGTAACTAATTACACTAGCCTTTGCTCCATTTAAGAGTAAGTCGGGGTTTCTCAAAGTCTCGAGGACTGAGACCCAGTTTAGGGAGCCAGCATAGGACTGAGGGGCGCAGAGGAAACTTGTTAGAGGATCTGTAATTGGTCTCATAATGCTGTTTAACATAAAAATGCTTTGCAGTTGAGGTAGATCACTTTATCTGTCCCCTGAGGTCCATCAAGTTATTGAGTTGTCGACCAAAATTGCTAACTTTGGCTTAGAGCACTAGCATTGATGACAAAACATCATTCCCTTGACACAGGAGTTGTCTTTCACATTTTCTATGGTTTTAGCGTTCCACTATGAGCTTAGAGGAGGAGGGACAGCAAGGCAATGGGTACTCAGCTGGTTGTAATCTGCAACCTCACCACTAGTTGCCACTAAATCCTACACACTGGATGAGACTGATTACAGTTCTGTTGTCTACGAGCTTCAGAAGTTTAACAGACAGGACTGAAATTTGCAGAAGACACAACTTTACACTCAAAGTTTAAATGGAAAACAGTGATTTTCCTGTGTGCATGGTGGGAACAGTTGTTCACGTGAGTCTCTCCTGTTCCAGCACCATGGACAGAGTTTTGCCTCTGAGGCAGTCTGGTGGTTTTCCAATGCCCAGCTGACACAGTGAGAGTCCTATTTTATCATGATTGTATCAGTTAACCATTAATGAGCATCTGTCTGTTTTTTTAATATAATCATTATCTCTTTACAGCCCAATCAGTGCCTCAAGTTAAATAAAATGACTCACCATATCTGCAACTCCCAATGGCCTCTTATGATTTCCTGTGATTGACCTGAGACCGGCCTGCTGCTTCCCGCCATTTCTCCTCTCTTTTTTAGACCAACATGAGTGTTTTATAATGTTTCCTGTTTTTCTGTGTTTAGAACACAGACAACCATTTAAACCCTGAGAGTTGAAATAATGTCAAGAACAGTGAAGAGACAATGACACGGATAGTGGCCAAGTGATACTGAGAACGTTGACAGACAGATAAAAGATTATAAAAGCAAGGGACAAGCAAAAACAAAAAAAGTCTCAAATGGAGATTTTAAAAAAGCCTTAAAGGAAAAATTATATAAAAATGATGCTTACATGAGGCACAGAAAGGTTTGCAAATGTCAATAAAGAGGCCATATTATGCTTTTTGGATTTTCCCCCTTCCTTTAATGTGTCCCTTTAGTGGGTATTATATTGCTTTTTTCTACATATAAAACATCAGTTGCAAAGCCCAAAGTCCAGGCCAAAGGGAGCTATTCTCTCCCACAGAGAGCACTCCCTAAAATGCCTCGACAGTAGTCCAGCCTATTCTTCTGTTACTTGTCTATGTCAATATGTACAGCACCGCCTCCAGCTGTGACCATCCTCGGCTTAGGTGACCGTCCCACCCACCTCACTGTCTGTGCTGGCTGTAGGAAGCTGAGGAAGGTGGTGCTATGAGCAAAGCAGCCAATTTATTTGTTGTTGGCTGCAAGAGCCAACGTCAACTAATCCCACCATCTCAAGATAGACGCAGTGGATTAACTTTATTTTAACGGAAATGTGATGGAAATGTGCTCATGTTAACCAAAAAGCTGTATCTGCATTTTAATGTTACTCATCTGGACTGTTTTGTCATTGAGTACCGATAACTGCATGAGCTCAAGGATACATCGATGCCAGCTGTCCATGATGCAACTTCAAAGTTGGAAGCTGTAAGTTTTAGCTTGCTTTTTTTTTTTTTTTTTTTTTTTTTTTTTTTTTAGCCTATTAATCTTTGTGCTAGCATGTTGCACAGCTATTGTGGCTATTTCCACAGACTGGGAGTGATGTTGGACTAATTCTGTAATAATGAGGCATAGTTAAAAGAAACTGTATGAACATTTAGTCTCATTTGAAGCCAACTAAATAATGAGAGTAGGAGGTTTGATGCTGGTAACTGGTTTTTCATGTTGCTGTTTTTGTGTTTATACTGTAGTGCTAGCTCAGTTAGCGTTAGCTGTCTTGTTAAATGAAGCCAGTTCTGCTCCAGGATCCTCACCTGTATGCTTGCATGTGTTGCTGATGTATGTAAATGTACTGGAAAAACATCCTCGGAAGGTAAAGCTAAAGCTGTATGTGAAAAAGAAACGGCCATACTGCAGAAATCAGTTGGTTTTGCAGCATTGTGCATTTTTGACTAACACCCAGCAACTAGCTTATTTAGGCCAAAGACCATTATATAAAGTTTTTACTTTAGATGCAATTACTGTGGGGATATTCATGCTAGAAGTACAGCTAGCTTGAAGATAAAAACACCAGTGGAGCTGACTGGAAACACTGCTCAGGCCTATGTGAACTGACCAATCAGAGCAGACTGGGCTTTAAGGGCTTTAAGGAGGGTTGCAGCTCAAATGGAGCATTTCAAACAGAGAGAGAAAAGCGGTGCAGCAGCAATGGATATGAGGGGAAAAATAGTTTTTTTGAACATTAAAGCATGCAAAGCTATTCTAGGCCTCTTTATATAAAATCTTTGTTGAACATCAGGTCGAGCATGCAACTCTGACCTTGCATACATTTATCAGTTTGAACAAATGTGCAAAAGTGAGAAGCATTAGTGTTGCATAACTGTGCCTGATGGTGTCCACTGTTGCACTGTGGAGGCAGGCAGCCTATGTGTGCTATGTCTTGAGCCAGGCTGTGGTTTTGCTCAGGCCTGTCTGGAAAAGATGGCTGCAGGGTGTCTGTCCAGAAAAAAGTTGGAGAAATATGACAAGAATGAAATAAAATGCAATCAAATCTGAAAACCTACTGCTGAAATCAGAGCTACGTTAAGTTATTTGATAGCGTTATTTGATCAAACAACAAAAGCAGGTCAGTCAGCCGCCGCTTTATTCATTAGATGACAGATGAATCTTCTCCTGGGATTGTTTTCTGAGACTTGAGCCCTTGTCTGCCTTCTTGCATATTCAGGTGTGCGTGGACAGTATGTACAGTACAAGCTGTCAGAGAGGAACACGGGGTGACAGGGCATTTTGTACCTCCCTCTCACCCCCTCAGCAAAGTTACAAAATGCTGCATTCTTTCCACAGATCCTTATGATAACACAGGCTGTGCTGCCTTTGAATATCAAATAACTTATGTATGTGAGCAATGAATTCCTGCACCATCCATCCATCTCTGCCTCCCCTTTGAACTCAGAATTGTGTTTGCTTAACACACAATTGAAGCACACATCTAATGCCATCTAAAAGCATTTATTTTCTCTCAAAATGATTTTTCATGTTTAGTTTCCTTACAGTAATCCCTTTATTTACACAGTGCGCTTTCCTTAGGCAAGCGGAGAAGGCCATAAATAAGAGATTAAACAAGATGAGGGTCAATTTTTCAGTTTGTTTAGACTAAATTTATCTTAGAAACTTAAAGAGACAGATAATAAAGAATGACGCAGGCTTGATTTCATTCTAATTTATTTACTTTACACTTTTGCACACAATAATCCTTCACACATAATTTTTAGTGTCATACATAACGTTTTTCCATGAACTAGGTCATAACATAAGTTAATTTACAAGTTGTAATTTGATAAATCTGTTGATCCAGAAAAGAAAGAAAGTACATGTAAGTAATGAATACACACGTCATATTTGTCAGGAATTCCTGTACATGTATGCACAGTATGCATGATCCTTTTCCTCTGTTACATCCATCTGTGTCAGTGCTGGCCTGGCCTGCCTGTACAGTGACAGAGGGTCACTGCTCCAGCTCCGACAGAGTCAAACATGACCACAGGCGCAGCATTCTCCAGCCTGACAGTGGCTCCTTTCAATGCTGATCCTCCACATCTGTCTCCATGTTGTGTTTGCAGAACACTGTCACGTTTTTCACCCTCTTTTCCCGGGCATGAACAGACATCTTTGTGGCGCTTTGGCCTTCCTCCGTCCGCCCTTTCAGAAGCCCTTTATTTCCCCCCTCTCTATCAAAGGAGTGTCATTTGTTCAGGTGCTCGCTGCTCTCTTTCTCTCAACTCTTGCTGCCTCAACAGCCACGTTGTTTTTAGGGAGTATTCTTCCTCTGAGCCTTGTCTGAATCAGGCGCATCCAGAGCTCTCTTGGATCTGCTGGCCACAGCTCTGAGGGACAAAACGTCAGTTAGATGATTCAAAATCTGATCAAATTCTAAGCAAAGTTTAGGTAGCCTTGTCATTCAAAACTCACCTCAGGATGCTGAGTAAGTTGAGTTGACGTCTCTTTACAGATCTCTTTGGGGAGGTGATTTCAGGGCTGCATACAAGAAGGAACATTATAGTTATGATAAATGAACATTACATTTGAAAGACAGACTCACCCTGAATTGTAGGTTCTCACTTTAAATGGTTTATTGATATTGCTGTAGTTTAATCATTCAACCCTATCTCTCTTTTACACACCTAGTAACTTAAAAAAAAAAAAAAAAACTGTTATCTTTACAGGCTCACTAAACAGTTTCTGTCACAAGAAAACAAAAGTGCAACATCATTGTCGAAACACGAGGCCTTGCAACTTCACATGACGCTTCCTGTCTCGGCCTGTCACTCATCGTCTCCGCTGTTTCTAGGTGGTGGCATTATTTGTTTGGCTTTTCTAGGAAACGTGAATTCTCGACTTAGCTTTTAATTGCTTCTAAACTCCTACATGCTTCACTCCTCGAACCTCAGAGCCAAAACAAGCTTTGTGCAGCAGCCTGAGATTAATCTGCTCCTTCAGGCCTCAGCCGTGTTATTTGACGATCACACCCTCGGACAAGCAGGACTTACGGAACACAGTAGCAACACATTCAGGCTAATGATAGCATTGCAGTGAAATGAGTGTTCCCTGACACTGCACCACTCCTTGTCCTACACAGAGGATAATAATACCTGCCTTTACAACTAAGGAATCTTTGACGGAAACACAAATGTGGGTTAAAATCCTCACGTGGGCTGTTTGGGACACTTGACTCACCTGTGAAGGCAGAAGTTGGTGCAAGTTTGATCATCAGGGTTGGCGCAGGTGCAGCGGCCAGTGGACCTTTTGCGCCTGGACAGGGCGCTGCCTAGACCATAAATTGTCGTCTTACTGCAGAGAGAAAGAGAGAGAGACTCAGTGCCACGAGTGTGGCATGAACATTCTGCAGACTTTGCTCTTTGATACTTCTCGCGCCACTGCCCATTTGATTACACAGTGACAATCCAAGTGATAATGCACTGATTTTATGTTGTGTTTTTAATCCATCCAATCACGATACCTGTAATAAGTTTGCAGCATGTGTGTCCAAACTTGTTTGTGTCTGTCTTGTCATGCTCACCTGGGAGTATTGACCCAGATGATGTCCAGGTGGCAGAAGTAGTGGCACTCAGAGTCCAGTGGACTGCTGCAGGCACAGCGCTTGGTCCTCTCCCTCTGTGTTGGGACACTGTCACTGGACTCCACTTCCAGCTGTTTCACCACTGGAAGACCCAAACCTAGTCGTGGCAAAGAGCCATTCAGTGACAAAGATCCAAACACAGCATCGGCTCCAGCCAAACCAACTGTCAGTGGCCCTGCCTCTGCCTTAACCCTTTTACTGTTTTTCAAAACACTGAACAGATGGATACATTACATCACTCATCTATTATGAACAGAATTTGCATGCAAGAACATGAAAAGCTTGTCAACCATTGTTCACCAACTTTCTACTAAACTCAGTGAACAAATAGACATATTTACAGGATGTGAATGCATGAATTACTTGGCATTTTTCATGCTAAGGTCATGGATAGGCAACAATCTAATAGGCTGAAAACAATCTTCTTCTTCTTGAATTGTTTTTGATAAAAAAAACCCTGCATGAAATAAAGAAAAACACTGCAGTGCTTCTACTCAAATATTTAAAGGAATCCAGCACAAACTACATGTCAACATTTAGCAGCAGTAAAAATCTCCTTCAGATAAAATGGACAGCTTTTGTGTGATAAATGGTTTCTTTTATGTGTTCTGTGTTTCTGGGCTTGCCAAAACATGTGGGTGCACCAATATACAGTGATGGCTGTTGCTGCTTTGTGGATAGAGTGACTGAGATTAAAGCCAGTGTACATACAGTATGTGAGTCACAGTCTACACTGCCAATGAAAACACACATGTTTTTTAACATTCTCTCTTCTACTGTAACTGAGAAGGTGCTTCGGTTGATGTAAGCGCTCATGAAGTTAAATCTAATGTCATGCACAAACCACTCAATAAGCTTTAATTTAAAAAAATCAATCAATAAGCTCACCATTCTGCATGGAAGCCCAAAGAGTAATGAGAAGAAGAACGCTGGTGTTAGTCGCCATAGTTGATAGCAGATGGATGAAGCTCTGCTGAGCGGCTGTATCCGTACAGTTACAGCTGTGTTGTATGTTCTGCTGCTGCTGCTTGTCTGCAGGTGTCTGAGCCCTCTTATACCGCTTCTCTCCTCTCCCTCATGTGATGTCATGGTAAAAGCTCCACCCACAGCTGCTTGTCATGGAGCCGCAGTGTACGACCCCAGGGTGTTCAAACCTGTGACACATTCCAGGAATACCTGATGCTTTGTAGCCTCTCCGTGACACCGCTGCCAGCTGTTGAGTGACATTCAAGTCTGCAGTTTGCCTTTGAATGAGGAATTTTTCCTCTAGCTATACAAGAGGTTTGAGGGGGAGGAAGAGTGAGATGGAAAAAGACATGAGGTCGGAGGAAGGCTTAGAGGGATTGCCTAATGTGCCAGGGTAGAGGGATAGAAGCTGATGGATGATATGAATATGAAAAGTGATGGATGATGGCCATGACAATGGATCCCAACAGTGCTCACTGGGAACACATGTGGGAAGAGATAACAGGGGAGATGCAGTGATATGCTATGGAGACATTTTAAATTGGGCTTCTCTACTGGAACATAATAAAATAAAGGTTAATCTCTGATATCCAAACCCTGAAATCCTCTGCGAAATTTACACTGCATACTTAAAAGCAGCTATAGCCAATATTTTGTAACAATAACTATAATGTATCAAATGACAACTGATAACGATGTTCAAGCGAATGAAGTAAAGATAACTGTTTATTGTGAGAGATGATATGCGATAATTAAGTCTTATCAGAAAGTCTTTATAGTCTAAGTAAAAGCTTTCTGCTAGAGCTTCATTTGCCGCTCTTTGTGATGAACTTACAGAATTATCACCCACTGGCCCACTTCACTGACCTTTATAACAAGTTTCAGCTACTTGTTTAGGCCTAAAACTGTTTTTGGTTCACTGTCACCGCCCTCATGATATGGTTTTTGGCCACAGCAGGCCTCTGTTTTCTGTGAAAAGCCTCTAAAACCCACTGTACACTACCTGCCTGTAGGTGGTGAACATAGGAGTGTTTTGAGCATCAAAGCAGCCAGAAACTTCCCTCAGGTGCTGGTAGAGACCAAAAAGAGAGCTAAAAGAGAGTGAATATTAGACTCACATTCACTAGATGTTCAGAAACACGACTCCAAATAAATAATGATTTTGCTTGAATGTATAAATAAGCAACTGTTTGCAAAGCAGTTAGACATCAATTTATAAGATTATGATAGATTATTACTTGCCACCAAAAAAAACAAAAAAAAAAACCAGTTAATGCAAGTGTAACTGTTAAAAGAAATTCCACCGTTACATTTGACTGAAATGATGCCTCCATGATGGCTGGTGAAGGCCCACATACAGATAAGCAGGCTGCTCTTCCCTGCCCACAGGCACTATACTGTATGCTCCTAGTCATATCCCACCCACATGGTGCCCAGTGGGCAGGTCAAGCGTGCCAGAAACATGCAGATAGCCAAATGGTTTCGGCTTTCGCTCATGTAAATACAGTAAATGCCTGCTCGGATTAGGAGTGTGGACATTATTTTCACTTGTCTGATCAGGAAATGGACTCATGAGTATGAAAATTTGGAGTAGAAATTTTGTTGACACTTTAATCTTAGATTAATTAAGTTCAATGGAAACGTGAGAGCATGTGAAGCAGGCTGTGTGTTTGAGAAGAACGTAGATTCAAAGACAGATGGGTAATAAGCACCTTAGATAGTCAGTTTTGTTTGTTCAGTAGCTATTGCTATAGGGGCAGATACAAATACAGTTTCTTCATATTCGTTTGGCATAATCCTTGTGTGAATAGTGTTTATTTAATAGGGCTTATAATCCACTTTTCATGAAACGTGACACCTGGACTTATAGAACACAGCAGAGAGCAGACAGTACTTGTCCTCTGTGCAGTGGGCATGTTCAGAGCACAACAACACGTGCCAATGAAAGCAGAGGAGGGCAAATTAGAATCAGAAGAGGGCAAGTGGGAGGACAGAACATAGGACAGTTTGTATAGGAAATGCTTTTTTACACTATACAATTGTATATACTTTCAAAACACATTAATATAGTTGTGCCTCCACTTTTATTTCACCACAGTCTGTTTCAGAACCCTCTCAGAAGAACAGCTGTTACTGAGTCAGTGAGAATATGCTTGTGTCTGATACATAATCTGACAGACCTGAGGTGGGGAGGAGACAGCATTTTCCTCACACATTTGTGGAATGTGTGACATGGTGATGAGATTGCCACACTCCATCAAGATAATGTAGATTTTTTCAACACATTCCTGCTCCCAAGGTTACAAGTTCAGCTCCCTCAGGAGCACAGATGTGCGCCTCTCTGAAGTCACATTCAGCAGTCCCATCCCTGAAATGCAGATAGTGAATAGAAGTGATGCAAGTCAGGGGAAAGCCAGAGAGTCTAGTTTTATTCAGCCACACCCCACTGTCTTCGCCAGCTTCTGTCCTGGAAGCAGGTGTTTATTTTTAATTAGCAACTTTACCTCCTCAGTTCACTCCTTTGACACATTGTCTATCTCTGACCCCTTTAGCTCTGTGTCATCTGCATGTGCGGGGCTTTTAAAGAGGAGGAACTGCCATTGCCTTGAAACTATTTTTTTGATATAGATGTCTAAAAATACAAGTGCCTCCCTGTTGCCTGTTTTCTAACATTTTCTGTGGAATGTCAAGTCCCAGCAGCAAACATCTTTGGCTTCTTGTCAACACACTGGCCGGCTGTGCTGGAGTCAGCTTTACGTAATCCAAGTCTTGCTGTGCTGTTAAACATTGTGGTGCACCAGTGAGAGTGAATGGAAACACTGCTCAGACATTTATGGGAATATTGTTTTGTATGTGTATATTGTTTTATGCTCCTGGAGTTGCATGTGCCAGGAGTGCCTAAAATAGATAAGTCAGTTGATACAGAGAATGGCGGGGGGGTTAATAATTTGTAGAATCAAAATCAGCCTTTGGAAGAGGTAAATGTATGTCTGTGCACATGATAAAAATGGGCGCTTTCAGAACTGTTTCCAGCTCGTACTTGCAAAATGAATCCACAGTTGACCCACATAGCCAACCATAGTTCAGAATTTATTTTTTATTACGTTAATAAAATTCAAGTGGGTTCAGAGTTGATAAGGTGAATTTCTTCTAAAAGGTGTGTGTTCACCCTCTTGACCCCAATAAAGAACTAAAACCAAAGAACTAAGCCAATTTTTTTTTTTTTTTAAAGGTATGAGCTGCATGGAACATAAAAAGATTTTCATGGATACCTGAGGGTTGGTGATTTAGTAAGGACATCTAGTGGTACAACTAAAACTCTGCCCTCAAAAGAGAAAAGCTTCATAGACTGACAATTGTGGGCTTAAATGTGTTTGCTACATAACTGTTGTTATATACTGACAGGTGACAAATTAAAGGAAACACCTAAATAAATGAGTGGAGAAGCATTATATAAGCAGATTCTTCCATACAGGGCACATAGAGTCATAGAATAGTTGAATAGGTGAGTATGAAATCACTAAATCTTATCCCAACTGAGCACAGTGTGTCAGACAGAGCTCTCCACACCTTCTGTGTTCAGTCTCTGCAGCAGACTCCAATTTGAGAATCTACGCCATGTGATTGCATCTCTGGCTCAATATTCTTTTCGCCATCTCATGCATCTAATATCCTTTTAAAAATCTAACCTTCAACAATGAAGAGGGAAGAAGGAAAACAACTTCCAAAGGGAGAACACACATGGAAAAAGGTTGTGGCTACTAAATACCAAAATCATCACATGGGGATGAAAAGTACAATCAAACTTATCGCAAACTGCTACTGAAGTAGAGGTCAAGACCACAAAATGCCACAAAGCTCATGACAAAGCACCACTAACAACCACATGCAAGCAAGAGTTGCACCACAGGGAAGTGTCACAGGAAGTTCTACCTCAGAGTATAAGTAATCCAAAGAAATGACTGTCTTATCTTCTTCTCAGAGATAACCACATCTGATCCATTCAATTGAACCCTTGTTGTAGATATTTATGATGTGGTTTTGATGTTTTCTTTGTCCTGTTTCCAACTTCACTGAACCGATCCAATCTCCTTGATAACACGAGGAAATCATTAAACAAACAGTTTTGTCCTTAAACTCCCACGCCGTAATTAAAAGAAATTATGGCACAAATTCTATTGGACCAAAAGCATGAAACTGTAAACATGGCAAAATGGAAAGAAAGCACAACCTCAAGGGAGTCTGGTGCATTTTTTATTTCTTCAATGACTAGAAATTTTGCTGTGTGTGAAATCTGCAGGGCACTTATTCCTCCGGTACCAGCCAAACTCAATCCCTTATCTCTGTCACCAATTCAAGTCACGAGAACATCATGAAAAAGACACAGATGTAACAAAAAAAATCCTTTTTCCAATAAAAAAAAGTAAAAAAAAAAACAAAAAAACAACAACTTTGAAACAATGATCATTGTCATCAAATAATAAATAAGGAGCGCTCTTCCCTGTACAGAGATATATTCTAATCTAAAATCTTTTGTAATAAAAAATAGAACTTCAGTGCAATTCCTTTGACACGTTTCTGCTGCTCCTTCAATATCTCCACGATGCGACTCTCTGTTACCCTGGCATTAAAGCAATGGAACAGAAACAATCAAAACACCAAATATTAACCCTCCTGAATGACACAAAAAAAGCAGATATAAAATTTCACAGCCTTCTCTTTGTCTATCTGTACTGTACATCTCAAAACACAAACCTGGACAGAAAAGGCACAAGTAACTACAATTTGAGTAATACTGGACAAAATTCGGACAAACAAAAATGGAATTATTTTTGATTAAAGATTTTGGTCATTTACAAATTTATTCATATTCCTTTTACATATATTTGAAGAGACATTAAGATTACCAGTATCAATAGAGATACAGGAGGGATATATTTATATATATATATTTTATATATATAGATAGACATTATTTTTACAAAGAAAAAAGTGCATTTTTATAACAAACCTGAATATTGCCCAAGAACAAACATTTAAGTTAACAATAGTATTGAAAACTGTATAAAAACAAAGCAATAAAAAAAAAACAAGACTAGTGTAGCAACCAATAAAGCAAAATGGGATGCATGATGCATCAAGGTGTAGACACAGTTACGTGCTCTGGTCTGTTCTGGCTGAGTCTCCTTTAGCTCCTCCCACCACCCGTTCGCCACCGGGCTGTGGTGACTCCTCCCCCTCTGGTTGCTGTCCAATGACACGCGAGGCTACGGGGGCTGCTAGACTGAGGGGTGCTCTTGAACGGCTGTCTCTGGCGCAGCGTTCGGTGGTCTCAGTAGCAGACCTGCGGGTGTGGGTGGAGCTATGTGAGCTGCCATATTGCTTTGAGTCTGTGGTCTCCAACTCCGGTTTGGAACACGTTAGTGCTGTGCTGAGAACGCACCTCCCTGGCTGGCTGGTTCCTGCTGCCTGGTGCTCTGACCATTGGTCTCCAGGAGTCCTAAGCCCTTGAGTTCTGGGGGTCCCGCCCCAGTATGATTCAAACCTGGCCAGTGACGTCCCCTCTGTAGGGGGGGACGTTGGGGATGAGGGGGTGGTAGGGTGGGACCTTGGTCTGGCCTGTACCATTTGGATCCCTCCGATGGGGATCATCAGGCAGGGGATCTTGGCTTGTTGGGAGTGCATGGGGAGATGGCTGAAGATGTTGTCTGCTGATTGGTGGCCGGGATAACTCTCACAGGTGGAAAGACGGAAAGCGGGGGGAAACAAGCTGGCTTCTGTCAATGCTGGCCCTTCTGCTGCTGTGCCACTTTTCTCCTGTAGGGGGAGCGACAACATCATCAATACATTTCATGGACTTGCTCTGTCAGCACACAGAGTAGTGTACACTGAGATACTCAGAGGAGGAAAACACAGAGGAAATACACTGTGGTTTCTGTCTGTTTCTCAATCTAATCACAGATCTCGAAACTGAAAAAAAGACTCACCGGTTTGACATGACTACCCTTTGTACCTGGGCTCTCCCATGGCAGGTATCCAGGGGTCCTGTGCTGTAACCCGAGAGGTGAGGGAGGGGTCCGGGCTTGGGATGACCAGTAGCAGCCGGGGGAAAGAGGAGGAAGAGGGGAAAGGGGTCTGATGGGAGAAGGGCCTCTCTCAGGGGAGGGTGAGACATGTCGGCTTGGCGAAGATAGCTCCGTCCTGGGAGAGAGGCTGTGGACGGGTGAGGAAAGCTCCAGACGTGGGGAGAGGCTGCGGCTGGGGGAACAGCTCTCACTGCTGGGGGAGAAAGCTCTTGGCGATGCCTTCCAGCCCCGCCGGGAGAACAGCGCTCTTCTGCTGGCCGGAGAGGCAGCTCGCCTGCTGGGCCAAACTCCCCTTGGGGAGGGCTCCTGACTGGGGCTGGGACCAGGGCCCAGGGGTTCGGGTTCAGGAGTGCCCTGCAGGGAGTGCCTACTGCAGCTGGAATGCCCTCCTGTTGATGGGTGGGTGTCTGATGAACAGGAGGATGGTGGGTCCTCATGGGAAGCAGACTCCTCTTCCTCATCATCATCGTCATCGTTGTCGTCGTCATCCTCAGACTCCTCCACGTCAGAAAACTGATGTTCCTCCTGTTCCTCAGAGCCACACACACGCTCATCGCTTCCTGCTGTTTCTGCAGACACAGAACAACACACACATCCTTTAAATTACAGCCCTTTGCCCTATAATGTGCACTTTAAAACTCCTGCACTGGATGTCGTGACAAACATCCTCATGCTAGGAGACATGAAAACACTTTAACAGAACAATTTTCAGGAACAAGCACAATGCGTTAGGACAGCGTACTGTATCTTTCTGACAAACCTCACCCACAACCCATCAAACCCATGTTATAAATAGACTGAGGATGAAAAGACCGGAATTTAATTGAATAGCACCATGCCCCTATTCACAAACTATCTCATCAGCCTTGTGAATGGAAAGGCGGTTTAAATGGCGCGTCCTTGGCTGTGATGAGTGTAGTCTGTCAGCAAGAAAGAGACGGCAAAGGGAGGGGTAGTAGAGGAAGGTTAGGGAGGAGATTGCGAGGTGGCTGGCTTTGAGGCTGCTTTGTGGCTTTGACGGGGGGCAGACGAAAGTGTTGGAATGTGTATTGTCACACGCCAGCAACATATCCTTGAGAACAAGGTATACTTTCCAGACAGCTGCAGCTGCATCAGGAAACGGCAAAATGCTCTGTATTCTTCATTCATTTATCTTATATTTTTTCGTATTTCTTATGCAAGGCCAACGGGAGGAGAATAGAACATTGTGTTGCATAAGCTGTCAGTGCTGAGCGGCTACCATTCTTCACAGGCAGAAGTTCATCCAGCTGTGTACCAATATTTCTCTACAGTGGATGAGAAATATGTGAGATGCCTCTCCATCCCCTCTTAAGTACCTGTTTCCTCGCTCTCCGGCTCGTCCAGTGATGACTCAGATACTCCCATTGCCTGGCATTTTTTCCCATGAGCCTTTGACTTCATGTGTTTAGTAAGGTTCCCTGGGAAGGAACAAGAATAGCACATTAAAATAGCCTTTGACTTATAGAGGGCAAGGAAAATCATGATGATATAGAGGTAAAATGTGATCACTGGACATAAAGTAGATGTCTATAATATAATGGAATCAACAGCAATACTGATCATGTTTGAAGTGACTTGTGAGTTGTCCCCTCACCTTTGGTTTTGAAGGCAAAGTTGCAGTGTTTGCAAATGTATGGACGGACATCAGTGTGCGTTCGGATGTGCTTTTTCAGCATGCTCGGCTTTTTGCAGCGGATGCCACACTCGCCACATATGTACTTGCCCCTGCCGCGACCTCTCACGTAAACATATTCCTCATTGGACTTATATCTAAGAAAGAGAGGAGAAAGAAACAAAACGATAATGAAGATTACTTTCAAACAACACTGATTTCACTCTTGTACAATTTAGGAGCTGAATGTACAAATTCCAAACTTCTTCACTGACCATTCACAGTGAATTTCATATTTAGCTGATTTTATATGAATTGCATTCAAAAGCTGCATTTGTTGATTTTTTGGCCACTTGAGGGCAACACATCACTAATATAATAATAATAATAATAATAATAATAATAAAGTTTATTTATATAGCATCTTACAACATCAGACAGATGATCAAAGTGCTTTACAGGGAAATTACAAAAGATACAAAGCAAGAAACACAACAAAAAATGCATGTCAAAGGGTAAAAGTTACTCAATATTAAAAGCCAGTCTAAATAAATGAGTTTTAAGATGTGATTTAAAAAGTGCCAAGTCATTAATAAAATGTAATTCAGGGGGTAGGGAGTTCCACAATTTTGGGGCCGCAATCGAGAAGGCACGATCCCCCCACTGTTTAAAATTAGAAAAAGGAACCTCCAACAGGGGCTGTTCTGAGGACCGGAGGGCTCTACAGTGTCGTCTAAGCTTTATACAATCAGTCAGATACGCTGGAGCAAGACCGTGGATAGCTTTAAAAACAAACATTATCAATTTAAAAATGATCCTAAATTTAACTGGGAGCCAATGTAGTGCAAGAAGAACGGGAGTGATGTGACTGTAACGGGGGGTGTTGGTTAGAAGGCGTGCTGCAGCATTTTGTACCAGTTGAAGGCAAGAGAGAGAAGATTGCTTGATGCCGAAGTACAAGGAATTACAGTAATCTAACCTAGAACTGATAAAAGCATGGATAGCCATTTCAAGATCGTTCCTGCTGAGGAAGGGCTTAACTTTAGTTAAAAGACGTAGTTGGAAGAAACTCAGCTTCACTACAGAGTCAATCTGCTGGTCAAAACATAGACCAGGGTCCAAAATAACTCCAAAATTCCTTACAGCAGGTTTAAAAAGAGAGGCAAAGGAAGAAGAATCGCAGTTATTAATCACATTTTCAAATACATCAGAGGTACCAAAAACAATACATTCCATTTTAGACTGGTTCAAGTGCAGAAAATTTTGTGTCAACCATCGGTCGATGTCTTCTAGGCACTTGAAGAGGGAATTCAGTGCAGCTGGAGCATTGGGGATAATCGGGAGGTAAACCTGAATGTCATCAGCATAACAGTGAAAGTGAAATAGTGAAGTGTAAAGTTGAAATAGTGTATAGTGTATAGTGAATAGTGAAATGTTGGAAAACACATTCAGCAGTTACGAAGTAACACAGGCTTGATTTTGAGTTATGTTTCTGGACATCTTGCAAATCCATAATCACTCTCCTTTTAGCTTTATTTTGGTCTCTACCAACTGCTTAGAATCCATCTGGCTTTTTAGCTGTTAAATGCTTCACTATGTCCAACCGCTAGCTGCTTGTTTAGCACACACAGTGGGTTTAGAGAGAATGTGCAGGGTGAAAAAACAAAACAGTGTGCTTAAAGATGCTCTAAGATGCTGTAAAGCTATGAGTGACCCCTTTGACATTACAGCCATTTCCCCAATTGTTTTCATAATAACATTGATTAGTGCAGCTTTATTAAAAATGATGAATGCGAATGAGGGTTTGCATGTAGCACTAACACATGCACACATCTGCATCTAACACACACAAGCATACACACACACACACGCACAAACAAGAGAAACTGGGAAACAACAAGGCTTTCTTTATGGAGGCGGGTCGGGGAAGCCCCACCAAAACCCCGGCAGCACTGAGTCCCTTGGCCATTCCCTCTACACCCCGGGCACACAGAGAATACCAGCTATTCTGCTGCGATCGGGTGGCCCTGCCAACAACAGCAGCAGCTAAAGAGAGGGAAGGGAAGCCTGGCTATGGTCCACGGCCTAAAATAGACACTATATATAAAAATCAAGCAACACATTTAGGTCTAGTCTATAAAAACATTGTTTATACACAATCTCGATGTTTACCAAAAGGCTATTTGTGGACACAGTGGACCACAGACATTTTATATCTGAATGAATTGTCCTCTATGAAAAACTCCATCTGCTCTCACTACTCGTCGAGAGATGTACAATCCATTTTGAATTGTAAATATCCAATGTGTGCTGACTATGTTTAATTACAGGATATGCACCACATCTAAAAGAACCCAGGCTGTGAATCCTCCCAGTTGTATAACAGAACCAGCAACAGCAAATCATAACAAATTGTTACACAACTGTAAAATAGTCTCAACAGTGGTATTATGTTGTATTCATTCAGGAGCTGGCTACTGTTTACTGGCATGCATTTCTTGCCACTGCTAAAAATATCCACCCACATCTCAGGAAAAACAAGGCAGGAGTGGCACTTCACACATTGAGCATTAAATCGGCAGCACGTCTCTCGATGAACTCAAACGACAATCTGCCCCTGCTTGTATTGTAGCGGTCCGATTTCAACCAAGGTGTGCTTAATAAAACCATTGAATTTCAAGGAGGCAACAACTGCATAACAGTAAAGGGCAGTATTGCCAGTACTGAAACATACGTAGGTCACTATTTGGCCAAAAAGGAGTTTGACATAACTAATGCTTTGGACACATGCTGCAAACTCTGCTCAAAGGAATGGCTCTGTCCATTTCACCATTGTGGTTACAGTGTTATGACAAATCTGGAGTGTTGCAACCACTTACACCATGGAAATCAATCTGCATGTTTTAACAGAATCCAGACGGAGACAGTTCAGCTTGTGCTCACTAAGAGGGATTAAAGCTGATGTTCCACGGACTTTTGCTGCCACCAAGGAGAAACAGCAATGCTTGCTTAATTGCTGAGACATGTGCTGTTCAGGAGAGAGCTGCCTTGATCTAATATCCGTTTCTTTAGCTGTGTGATACTAATAAACTCTAGAGACCCCCGCACCCCTCTTTCTTAAAGGGAACTCTGAAACTGGATCAGGATGAAATCGTGCAAGTAAGTGGAACGTCAACAAAGCTGCATGATGCATATTCATAAAAAAGGTGTTGCTTGTTCTCCAGAATAAAACAAGTGGCAGACAGTCATGATTTCAATGTGTCGACAAAAGGGAGATAGGGATAATGAGTCTCACAGAATCAGGGTACAAAACATTCTGCTGTGTTCAAGAGCTGTGCTTATTTGCATGCAAGGAAAAAAATACAGCAGGACATCAAGGGCTGCAGGTACACAGAGAGAGGACACAGAGGAGGTTGGGAGGGAATGAAGAGAAAATAATACATAGGTAAGTAAAACTGTAAGAGCTGCCAGAGTGGCACTGGCAACATGAACAGAAGGAGGAGGGTGGTATGATGGAGATAGAAGACTGTAGGCTGTTTATGGATGAAAACACACTTCCTGAGTGTGTGTAATGTGTGGCTGCAAATGATAAAGACTGGTAATGACTGCCTTATCTACTGTTAAGCAGACAACTCCTTCACACTCAATCTGTGTGCACATTAACACGAGACACAGGACTTAATGTGCAAGTGTTGATACACACACACACTCATGCACACACACACACACACACACACACACACACACACACACACACACACACACACACACACACACACACACACACACACACACACACACAAACAAATGCAAAAAACATTCCTTAAATATCTCTCCAAAGTATTTTCCAATCCCACCAAAAGGAAAACCAGTGTGTTTTGAAATTCTCACTAATTGGGAACCTTTTACCTCTATCCTCCATCTTCCTTTTTTTTTTTTTTTTTTTTTTTTTTACAGTACTGCCACATTTATTCTTATGTCTACCATTTCCTCACTGTGAGCAGATCTGCACAGAATCACCTACTGGGGAGACTCTTTCAGCTCCAAACACAATAAACTGGGGAAAGAAGAGAGGCTGCATAGGAAGAAATCACTCATATATATGGAAAGCACAAATATGTAAATATGTGAATGCAGTTAAATGTACAAATGCAGACAAGTGTGAAGACAAACATATGCACATGTCGAACAAAAACACGACAATCATGACTATGATACTGATTGCTTGCAGATTGCTTCATACTGTTACAAACAATTTATTCATACCCTGTGTCCTCCCAGAGCTCTCATCCTAAAATTTAATGAAATTTTAATTTACATTATGGGGATATGTGTTTTGTCCCCATAAGGAAGACAAGCCCCCACAATGTGACAACACACACACACACACACACACACACACACACACACACACACACACACACACACACACACACACACACAAACATACAGAGCTATCTCTCCAAATTATCACTTCTAAACACAGACACTCATGGCAGCAGTAACAGGAAAAAGCTTGGCTGCAGGTACAAATGAAGTCCCTGCGGGTTCCACTGCCTCCCATCTGTTACTGTAATTCTGTGTACACTTTCAACAGCTCTCCATAGTTGTTGTTTGTCTGTCATCGGGTGTTGGCTTGTGACAGAAGAAAAGATCACTTGTTCAATGAGGCACAGCCACTATTGACAAATACTGAATTTGGAATTAAAAGTAGTGCATTTTAAAACTGTCACTCTCATAGTTCTTACCCGCCTTCAAAGATGCGAACACGAGAAGCCTCGCTCTGTTTGGAGGTCGAAGGTCCTTCCTCTTCTCGCATCTCTTTATTTTCCTCCTTTTCAAGCTGCTGCTGATCTTTTACTTTAGTGAGGGTGCTGGGTGGGGTGGCATGTACCTACACTCAAGATACACATAGAAAAATTCAAAACAACTTAAAATAAAATGTTAACAGTTTTAGTGTTAAAAGAGTACTCCATCAATTTCCACATATGCAGCAGTACTCCATAACACCTGTAATCAGACTTTGATGTGTAAACTCGTGGAGTTCCCCTTTCAGCCCATTAATGGGGACATATTTAAAACATACAGACTAGTTAAAAGAAGACTAAATACAATATCATATTCTATAGAAGTTTATGGTTTCTTTAACAGAGGGGTCAAGATTAGCTAAATACACTAAGTATATATTGTGGGTATGTTTACCTCTGACACACGTGGGGTCCTGCTACTTGTAGGGCCCACTTTGCTCTTGGCTGGGGTCGGGGCCATGGCCATGGTGTACGTCTCTGAGCTGTGCTTCTGTTTGGAGCACAGTAGAGACAATGCCACCTTAGTGCTGAGGCCCGGCAAATTGGGGTTGTGAGCGCTGACACTCCAGGTAGAGTAGACTGAGGTGCAAGGGTCCCTTAGGGCAGATGGGTTGGGTTTGACATAGTTCAGGTAGCACCAGTTGACTGAGGTGGAGGTGTGGAGGCTGGGGTATGAAGGAGTGCTTGGTCTTTCAACTCCCTCTTGAACAACTGGCACCTCTGCCTTTTTTTTACCTGACTTCTCAGTTGAACCCTCCTTCTCCTTTTCCTCACTATTATGTTTCCTTGGTGCTTGCTCCTGCTTCTCCTCTACTTTCACAGTTGTCACCTCTATCCTCTCTGGCTGTTTCTTCTCCCCCTCTTCCAGTTTTCTCCCAGTGGCTTTATTTTCTTCTTCCTCACTTATCTTTTGTTCTACATCCCGCTCCTCCTCTCCTGTCTTGTGTTCCCCCTCGCCTTCCTCTTTTACCCTTTTCTGATGGCGCTGGGCCTCTGTGCTGAGCTCAAGACTAGCTGCAGGAGAAAGCATGCGTTTACTTCCTCCAGCCCCCAGTGGACCGTATCCCTCCTCAGATCCTGAGGCCAACTCTGTGGGCAGAGACAGGGGAAGTAGGCTCTTGATATCTGGGGAGGGAACCTTCAAATAGGACCTTTGCAGCTGGCTCGTGATGACCATCGCTGTGCAAGAAATGGGTTCCTGTGAGCGGGTGGAGGCCAAGATCTGGGACAGGGTGGTATACATGGCACTGGCATAGGTAGGTATATGGGTCTGGAGGCGCACTGGCACCACAAGGGACACTACTGGTGTTAGCTGTGCCAGGCATGTGGCGATGACTGGCCTTGGGTGGTGGTAGGAGATTGTTACGAGGGACTGATGGGCATGGGCAGAAGATATGGAGGAGATGGCAGGTCGGCTCTCTGCAGTGGGAAGGGAGGGAACATGTGTGGTAAGTCTTGGAGGAAAAGGCAAGTACAGAGCCTGGCTAGCTCTAGTCCTGGAAGAGAACTGGAGAGGAACTAGAGCAGGAAGCTGATGGAATGGTATACCCAACCGTTCTGCCATGTGGATCTGTGCTGGGTGTATCTGTATAGGTGGCGGTCCTGTCTGTGAATGTAAGAAGGCTCTGTGAATGATTTGGGTGGACAGTACTTCAGAGAAGGCTGTGGTGACGGGGAGTAGCTGGGATAGTGATCCTGGGGAAAATGCTTGCTGGCCTCTGGGCTGCAAAGGAACGATATCCTGAGAGGGTGGGAAAATTTGTGGCTGTAACAGCTGCAAGGCTTTCCCTGTGGCTTCCAGGCTGAACCGGGAGCTTGTCTCAGTTGAGTAGAGGGGAGGATGGATGCAACGGGAAGGCCCAGGCTTTGGACTCTCTGCTCTGGACAACTGACTCATGCTGGCCCCCTCATCCTGCTCAGGTTCTCCTAATGTGGCATGTTTCACAAGGAGACACTTTCTTCTTTCTTTCCAGGAGGATGCAGACTGCTGAGGAGACAGGGAGCCATAGTCAAATGACTTACTTCTGGTCTCTGAGATCTGCTCTGTTTGTTGAGGGCTGGTCGGGGCCTGCTCTGAGGCTGAGCGCCTCATCTCCTTGTGGCTTTGGTGATGTTGGTGGGAAGCAGATGGCACCATCAACATCTGTGAGCTTTGGCTACTGGAGGCCCAGACGGCAGGCTCTGATCTTGCCGTGTCCTCAAAAGAGGCAGAAAGGCTTGAAGTGTGGGAGATGTTGCTCTCTTGACTGGGGCTGCGAGGCAGAGACACAGACTCAAAGCTAGACTCCCCAGAGGACTGGGCTGCTTCTGCAAGGCGGAGTCTTTTCTTCTTTGGTGGCAGCTTCTCTGCAGGGAGCTGGGCCAAAGTCTGGCTACGCTGAGGCCACTGGAACTCCTCCACTCTCTCTGCCTCCTAGGACAGATAAATAGTTTATTAATTTAACATTCTGTGTAAGAGGAAGGGACATTGACTGATCTTATGCGCAAATTTTTTTTTTTAGGATGTTAAAGAAGAATTTTAATCAAAAAATGGAAACATACTTAAATCAATGCATGTTTCACATGTGTTTAACATGAGACATGCAATGGTTTAAGGTGCTTGTTTTTGAAAACAGGCAGATGAAATATGTAAACAAAAGCAAGGCAGTCAAATTGTGTAAAATGTACAAAAATATACAACCAAATGCTACTTTAAATAATCACGTACCTTGGATGAGGATGTTGTCACTGGCGGTGACACAGATGGCATGTCAGCATCAGGCTCCACAGTAACAAGGATCTCTGGCACTTGGATGTTTGGCTGGCGGATGAGGCGAGATGTAGAGGGTGATGGTTTTGGCTGGGGTTGTTGTGTTTGCTGAGTCTCTCTGAGGTCTGGTTCTTGATTTTCCATGGATATACTCTCCTGCTTCTCAAAGGAGCTTGTGTGTTGGATGACAGACACACCCTTCCTGTCCTGCTGCTGCTGCTGTTGTTTTGGCTCAGTCTGTAAAGAAACACCTAGAAACAAACCAAAGAAACAACACATTAACTACCACAGCTTTTGAATGATGACATTTAATTGCTTTTGCATTTCATTGCCTTATCTGTGGTGTAGTATAATTTAAGTAGTCTTTGCTTACATAAATGAAGCTGCAGATATTTACTTGTTGTGTTTATGTTTTCTTTAGTGATTCAGGGTTCTCAGAATAATGTCATCATTTTACCTGCTACTACAGGGACACATAAACAAACCTGAGAGGGCCTGGCTGTGCTCTGGCCTGCTTGGCACAGGAATGAGGCCTGCAGAGCTGCCTGACATGGCTACAGATCCAGGACTGGGAGGATCCTCCTCCAGACTTTCCTCTTTCCTCCTCTTCCTCACAGCCATGGCCAGTGCTCGGAATTTATAGTGCATCATCATCTGTGGGCGATCCTCCCTGCATGTTTTACTCGCATCTCTTCTCTCTTGTTCAAGTGTTTGCTGCCCTGGGCATATGCCTCTGTGGGCCTCGTAGCCCTCACTATGTTGGAAACGGCCCCCACATGATTCACATTCAAACAGGCTTGGACTCCTTTGCTGTTTTTGTTGCTGCGACTGCCTGGCTAGTTCAGTGTCTCTGGCCGAGGAGGAGGATATGGGAATGGCCTCCTCCAGCAGCAGCTCAGCTCCCAGTGGAACTTCTATGGCAGGCTGGCGCCTCAGCATACGCTGGGCATGGCCTACCCTCATCTCTGCTACCATTGCTTGCTGCTCATCAAATGACTGGCAGAGACGGTAACCTCTGGGAGACATGGTGCCAGAGGTGGAGGGCTCTTCTTGGCTGGTAGAAGATGGCATTGAGTGGCTCCTAAGCAGAGGCACTGCTGACAGCTCCTGAGTACCTGGTGGATCTCCCTCAGGATTGTGGAGGTGCCTCAAACCACTGGGGCCAGGAGCTTCTCCTTTGGGATCAAATATGTAGGGATCTTTAGGGGTGGTAAATTTGGGTGACTCCATGCTGCTCTTCCTGGACAGAGAGGAGCGTCTGGGCTTCACACTGTCGATCTCACTGGTGTCTACGACCGCTTCATTGATAGTGATGAGCTTGGTAATGTGTTCTATTACTTGGGTTTTGGGTACAGTGAAGGGAATGCTCTTGTCCTCTGTTCCTGAGGATGAGGAAAGTGAAGAATGAGGCTGCTGCTGATGGGGACTGCGCTGCTGTCCTCCCAGCCTTCCATATTTCCCAAGAATAATTTCTGCGTAAGTTTTGGCACTGGCACTGGGGGGACTAACTTGGGACAAGTCAGTGCTGCCTGATCCGGAGAAGTAGCCAGACTCTGTGCTGCCCTTACTGCCAGGGCCAAGGGAAGAAGATGAGGTGGAGAGGGAGGATGGAGGGTCATCAGGTGAAGCCATTGGGCCACGTTTCCTTTCACTAAGCCTAAGTGCCAGCCTTTGCTTGACAGCCTGGGAGTCCTCAGGTCTCTGACTCTCCTCTGAGCTTCCCAGCAGCTCCTTGCCACCTTTTCTCTGCTGGATCAACATCTCTTTAGATGGTTTTCTATGTTGGCCTGTCTCTTCTTCAGACTCAGTGCTTTCTCCCTCTGTGTGTTCCTCAGGGTCTTCTCCAACGCCACTGCCCTCTGGTCCACTCAAGCTGGGCTCATCACGACTGGACGCCAGGCCTGCTTTAATGCGATGGGCATGGGACTTGCGGTGCTTATACAAGTTGCTCTTGGTTTTGAAAGAAAAGCCACAGGGGGCACAAGGGTAGGGTCTTTCTCCTGTGTGGGAGCGAATGTGTTTCTGAAGAACACTTGGTTTGGCACAAGGACGGCCACAGTAAGTGCACACATATTTCCCTGGTTTTTGGGGTTTCTTCTCCCCTTTTCTGGGCGAGCTGACCACTTCTAGGCCCTCTTGGCTGGACTGAGATGGGACCCCATGACCATGCTCACCCCGGGTGGAGGAAGTAGAGGGGAGGGATGAGGTTGATGAGGAAGCTGGAGAGAAAAAGCTGCCTCCTGAGGGACCTGGGGTGTCTGAATGCTGCCATGCTACTGCTTGCTGCTGCTGTAACCGAAGCAGAAGGTCAGTGCGTTTGGGTTGACGATGTTGTAGGCGGCCCAAGGCTCTGTGTACAGGACGAGGATTAGGAGGCTGCTGGGGCTGCTGAGGTGGACAAGATCCTAGTGAGGATTCAGCTGTTACATGCTGCTGCTCTTGCCTTCCCGAGCGCTCCCCATCAGCCGGACGGCTGGGCTCAGCCTCCATAGAGTGGGGAGGAGGCCTCAAAGACACGCGAGGAAGGGCTCTTGGAGCCTCATGGGGCTAACCGCATGGCAGCAGAGAGGTCAGAGGCAGGGGAACATTGATAGACTAAACTGTAAATCACAACAGAGGGCCTTTTTCAGTGTGGGCCAAAAGTTATTCAAGATGACCGAATGAGGCATCATTAAAAGCTGCCCTGGAGCTGCATGAACGCAGGTAAACATGGATCATCTCTGTGAACAAAGAAGCTCTGCTCCTGTCCAGCCTCAGCCATTCTAAGAGCCCTCCCAAGGTCTTCTCTGCATCTTCTTTGTTGGTTGTAAAGAGTGTTGACCATTCAGTGGGTCTAAAGAAACACAGAAAAAGACAAGGACGGACTGAATTACAAAAGTAGAAACATATTAATGCATATATTAGATTCTCTGAAAAAGGTTTTGTCCCAAAGAGCTACAGTATAGCAACGTGCAGTAACAATATTCTCTAGTCCCCCCCACCCCACCCCCCTTCACTTTGAAATAAAAACAGAAATAAAATTTTTCTAAATAAAAGCAGGAAAACAAAGAGAGGTAATAAAGAAAGGTCCTGCTGAAAACAGCAAAACACGCAGAACACTGTGAAGATGACTTAGGCTTCTTGACATCTCCAAAAAGCCTGCCATGCAGTCTGAAAAAGAGTTATGATGGTAGAGGAGAAGGCCAAAATCATTAGTGTCCTATTATCAAACTCCCTATTAAAAATTACCCCTCATATCACACTATGACAAATAGGGTTACATTTCCTGGTGTAGTGTTGAGTGGGGTCAGTACTGTAATGAGAACATTAGCAAGGTAATTGCATTAGCAACATGTTATTGCTCTCATCTGTCCTGGCTTCAACTCTTAATAAGCAGCTAGTGCGCAGTGATTCAAGAGACAGAGGCACATGTAGTGTAAATCTATTGAGACATGTTAGTTCAAGATGTTCTGTTATTGCAACACTTTCAAAAGACAGGCATCTTGTATTTTAAGATAAAAGTTTAGTAAAGTTTAGATTAAATTAAAAAATCCTGTTTCAAACTCAAAACAGGCATGTCTGACCCATGACTGGCCAACTCTTCAGGAGTCAGAGCAGCTCAGGCAACATCCACAGAGCAGGCACCAACAGAGGAGACCACAGTGTCAGGGCAAGGAGTCAAAACAAATGTTGGAAATACAGCCTATGCTTATCTGATCTGGCGCTAAAGCTAAAGGGGGTAAATGGAGGGGTGCTGTTTTCTACTGGATAAAGGAACTTGACAGCAACTAGATTGCAGCCTATGCCCCTCACACTCACAGCCACCAGGGTGCAGTGTTTATGAGGGGCCATGAGTGGCTGGTTGTTATGAAGCCTGTTGCGAAAGGGTACTGTGAAAACTTTTATCAAGACAGATGTATTGTAATATTTCCCACACATACTACTGCAGTGCTGTGTTTATGAGGAGCCAAGTATAGCGATCATGGAGACTTGAGGCTACAATGAAATCTCCCCTTTTATCAAGACGTATGTTCTGTAATATTTCCCACTTACTGCAAATCCTGCACTCTGTCTCAACTTGAGACACGGGATTCTTGTATCGCAGCCAATCAAAACACATTCTGGGAATGGATGGGGCCAATCATAACATTTTCAGTGAGCAGCCATGCCCAACCCCTGACAGTCCCAGCGCAGGCTCATCCAGAGTATCAATCATCATCTAAGACACTGGCAACCCCCCGACTCTGTCAGACTCTGGAGATCAGAGCTCACTGAAGGAGGACGCCATGTTCACCTCGCAACTGCAAATCTCTGTAATGGTGCAGACAGCGTGCACCACCTCTGACAGCCATGAACATGCCAGGAGAGAAGATAACAAGGGGGGAGGGTGGGGCAAATGTACCGAGAGGGGGTGAGAGACAGAAAATGCAGAGATGTTCTATAATATTAGAAATGTGCATATGAAGTCAGAGAGGTGGGGAAGAGAGAAAACACTGAATTAGTGATCCAGTGGCTGGAAAAACAGGCCCAGTCGAAGCCTGCAGCTTAAGGTGCCAGTGGTGGCAAGGCAGCACTGACAGTTTTTTTTAATGAGCCACACTTTTGCTCTCTCCGTGTGTCTAAAACAACACTGTGCACAGTCAGCCTTCATTAGAGCCAGTTTACAGTAGAAAAAAAAGAAAGAGAATCAGTCTTCCTCTTGGAAACAACTTGACAGATTCTCGGCTCCATCTCCACATTCCCCCACATCTGCTGAGGGCTGATCATCTGTTTAGTGAGCGTTTCTCCAAGCAGACCAACGCTTTGATTACAGCAGACTTTTACCATCAACACACAATAATTAGGCAGCACAACAAGCCAAATCAACACCATTAAAACTCACTTCTCTGTTTTCATTTGCCAATCTTCCACCTTTTTAGCTGGACAGGAAGACTTGTGCATGTTGTGGCAGTTATAACTTTCTGACCTGAGCTGTCGGGCCACAGAGACACGTAATTAGAGTTAGGCGTAAATAAGTGAGATCAGGAGGGAACTGAGGGAAGTGAGCTTACAAATGAGTTATACATCTGATCCTGACTGAGGAGTGTTGTTCCTCACACGTCTGAAGTTTAGAGAGAAAAAAACAGATGACAATAAAAGCGGTGGGCTTGAGAGGCACCTGGAGAGTACAGACCTCTGCCAAGGCCAACAGTCCACTCTTCTATGATATGCACATCTGCAACTACTATGTCCGGATATATTTCCAAAGCCTCATCATCTCGGCTTAAATCCTTTATTGCAAATAATTCACATTTGGATGTGAATTTGGATATGACGCCACTGTAGTGCTCCATAACAACTGCTTTCTCAATGAAGATTAAGCAGCTACAAGTGTCGGTCACCCCTGAGGATTACTGATATCAATGAATGTGGTTTGCGATATGGAGTCAATCATATTTCTACGTAATGTGAACAAAAGTAAAAATTATTTGTATATCCATCCTATGATTCAGATCCACTCAGTTCCATTAAGGGTAAAAAGCAAGTAGGTCTGGATGTGAAGGAGAAGAAGGATGTTACTGTCCATAGAAAACAGAACAACTGCACAGGAGGCAAAGCACAAAGAGCAAGACAAATCGTCTTCCTCAGCCTCCCTGTAATAAATGTCTTTGTTCATGTAGTTGGTTATCAGAGTGTAAGTTTAATGATCTCTGGCATAGCTGTTGATGCAGCCCTTAAACAGGGCGATTAGAAGGTTTTAAGGTTTGGGAGAGCATTGCTTACATTATTCATGGCAGTCTAGACTGCCAGCTCTGAGTGGGGAAACACACAGTCAGGGCCTTGCCAGGAAGATGAGGGAGAGGAATGCCAGAGTCTAGCCTACATTAAACTGAAACACACACACACACTCACACACACACACACACACACACACACACACACACACACACACACACACACACACCCTACACTGCACATACAGTGTACAGTACTTCTCTCCCCAGAGCTATACCCACTAACACACAGCAGCCCTAAATCTATTCTGACACATCTGACCAGCGACTCAGCTGCAGTGCCCTGAGGTGACCTACCCTGGTTCCAGTTAGCCATTCCTCCTGCTGTTTGATGAGGGGGTTTCCTTTCTCATCATCCTCATTCCACGGAGATGACTCATTATCAACACTGCCTATTACACATAACACTTTCATGCACTGTGGGCTTATACAGTATACACACCAGCGGCAATCATTTGCTCATGGGTGCAAAAGATATTAGAATGATAAGACGTGCGACAAAACACACAGGTTAGGTAAATTTGTTTAACCTCATTGACGGAGCTACTGCTACTTATTGAGGAGGGTGGGGCAAGGGCGTTCTTCACTGTGCTCTATTTTTAGGCTGAGGTGTGAGCAGGAAGCCACTGATGCAGCTGTTATACTGTGTTACGGTCTTTTGATTGGAGGTGTCAGATCAAAACCACAACGCCAATGTTAGTAGCAGTGTGCAGAAAAAACAAACTAAGCACACAAGATCTTTTTCTTCTCTTCCCCTCAGTTTTTCCACCCCCAGTCCATCTTGACCCCTGGTATGACAATTCACAGAACAGTCTCCTCGTGGTGTAAGCTGTGATTTGTTGTGTGAACTAGATTCTGGTGGCTGTGCCTGAAATGTGATTAACGACTGGTCCACAGAGAGAAGAGAATGAGTAAGGAATGTGTGCAAAGATGTGTGTGTGTGTGTGTGTGTGTGTGTGTGTGTGTGTGTGTACATGCAAAGGGGGCTTTGTCAGCAGAAACAGGCACTGATGCAGGTACTCAAGGGAGCCCTGACACACGGAAGAGATCACACTCCATATCCTTCACACACACACACACACACACACACACACACACACACACACACACACACACACACACACACACACACACACACACACACACACCGTTACACACTGTCTCCTTCCATCATCTCTGCTGTGTCTGTTAAGTCCAGCAGATACACTTCTAAATCCCACAAAACAAATGTTTAGCTCAATTCCTGCTCAATAAGTAGTGCAGGAGCTTTGCAGCAGTGTTACAGTTAAAACTTCATTATCATGCACAGGAGAGTACGGCCGACAGAGTTTGTGTTCATTTCCTCATCAATACCCAGATGTATTCATGCAGCTGGTAATGACGGATAAAAATATGGGCTAAACATTAAATTACCTTGTGCCCTGAGAACAGATAAACCCTTTTAAGTGCTTTTTAAAAAATCTGCTGTCATACCCCCCCCCAACACACACACACACACACACACACACACACACACACACACACACACACACACACACATACACAAACATACACACGTCCCTCTCTCTCCCCGTTCTCTCTTACTGGCGGTAGCCTGGTGCAGGTTCCCATGGAAACCAGCCTACTCTGAGCAACGGCAGATGGAGAGGGAGCTGGAGGTCTAAATTTATCTCCCAGCATCCTTTCTGACTACACGCACACTGGCAGCAGGAAGTGAGGAAGGGAAATGCTCGGCCGCTGCATGCATTGACAAGCTGGCATGACCCTTGACATCTAAACCTCTTAGAGTGTCGACAGATTGATATCGCAGCAGGCGAACGCATTGAGAGTCCCGTCTGCGACAGCTTGATCTGCAGCAGTCATATCTCTAAGGTGCAATAGGACATTTGATGCTGTGCTAGAAGCTTTGCAGCATTCCCTAAGTATAAGGTAAATGGAAAGTTAAATCACAGTCCTCCTCTGCCACCCCCAACAAAAACAGAGCTGCCAATCAAACTCAAGCCCCAAATCCTAGAAAGTCACACGATCCAATCATAAAACCACAGCGCGGACCAGTTTGCTTTGATAGCAAATGACTGGAAAAGAAAGCCTGAAGACAGAAACAGACGCCACCTCAGAGGCCAAGAGTCACACTCACCCAGGGATATCACTACTGTCAGAAGAAGGCTTGCGCTAAGGAGGACGCCGTCTGAAAAACACCACATACCAGAGCTCTCACTCACTCTCTCTCAGCTCTGTGCGGGATGCATCAGGAACGCCGTACCTCTGAGGCGAGAGGCTGTAGAGGAGGATTTCACAGGGCTTTGATAAGACTGGCAGTTCACAACCGTCGCAGTGTTCACTTTGATTAAACACAAGCCAGTGAACTGCAGGTCAATACCAGCCTTTAAATCAAACATGAGTGGCATGGCAGAGCGGGGTAATGCACACCTCGTCGGCAGGAGAAGATTGCACTGAGAGCTTTAATAATACCTCTGGCAGCGGAAAATCTGCTCCTTTGGTGACATAATCAACTGTAAAAACAAACTGACCACAACTTGGACTAAATTGCAGGTTGCAGGGTTTTCCATCTTTTTATTTGTGGCCAGGACCTTCACGGATGGAAACCATCTTTTCGTAGCCACTTAGTTTGTCAATTTTAATAATATGGTCCAAAATCTGTCTCAAAGGGCTTTACCTCTGATTGGAGAGGAGCTCTATCCTTAGATCCTCGATGCGGATAAGGAAAAAAATCCGTCAAAATGTCCACAAATTCAGGAAAAATGGGAGAACCCTCAGGCAAGACCTACAGAGGAGAAAGGAGACTCCTTCCAACTTTAATGTAACCTTGTATCATATCGTCCATATGTCTCAGTGACACTGAGACATATGGACCATTGACTGCTAAAAAGCCTCATCTGTCCAGTGAAAAAGAGTCTTTGACATTCTCATAAGAGACAAACTTAAATCCTTTAACTTGCAAAATACCCCTCTGGGTGCTAAGGTGCTACATTATAAAGTACCAAAATGACAAATTTGCAATAATAAATTATGAAATGTGTAACTCCACACGCTTAACTGCAATAACTAAATAGCTCATCCTCCATAGCTGACAAGCAAAGTAATAAAAAGGAGGGAAAGACTGAGGAGAGAGAGAGAGGAAGAGTGAGTTGAAGATGAGAGGAAGACAGAGAGAAAGAGAGAGAGGGGGAGAGAGAGAGACAGAGTGAGGGGAGGGGGGTGCAGAGAGAGAGAGAGAGAGAGAGAGAGAGAGAGAGAGAGAGAAACAGACAGAGTTTAGATTACCTGACAGAGCAGTCTGGTCTTCCCCCTCAGAGACGCTTCACAGGCACTGTGAGACAAGCAGGGAGAGCCAGAGAGTGAGAGCGGATATGACTTGTTTGAGTGGGTGTGTTGCTGAGAGAGAGAGAGAGAGAGAGAGAGAGAGAGAGAGAGAGAGAGAAAGAGAGAGAGGCTGGGGGTGAGGCAAAAAAAGAGTGATGGAGAGAGAGGGAGAGAGGAAGACACAAAATGAATGTTTCCACTGTACAAATGTGAGGGGAGGAGGAGGAAGATGCAGTAGCAAGTAGAAACAAAAAGCGTCTCATATTCCTGTAGCATGCGTAACATCTCAAAGAAATCGCACCATCCTCACTGAAACCACAGCGATAGCGTCACTTGTCACGTTTCTCGCTGCTAATGCAACCAACGTGGCCAGTGAAACCTAAAACATGCACCTACAGATTCAGGGCAGGAGCGTCCGCTGCTGTTTCTTCAGCTCGCACACATTCAGCGGCGGTGGCACACTGCCGATAGATAGGATTACAAACAGGTCTTTCACGGGGTTTTCCCCTGCAAACGCAGAACCCTGGAGGTGATTCCTTGCAATTATCACCTCCTTATCAGCAAACATATCTCACTGTTGTGGTGGGTGAAGGAAAAAACAAAGCGAAACAGCAGCATTCTTCGTAAGTGACAAACCCTGTGCCTACATGAACACGTCTCGTTTACATAAATCTTCCAGTTCCAGCCAGAGTGCCACTGTGCTGCATCTGTAAATGAATTCCAGAGTGGCATCCATTCAAGCAAGCCCCCGCATTACGCAGAACTCAGGCTAGGCCTATCAGCAGTGCAACGCGGGAGAGAGGGAGAGAAACAGAAAGAGAAAGAGAGAATTGAGAATGAACGGAGGTCCTGCTGTTCCATAGAGCTTTGCCTCATTGGCAGAGCACAGGAAGTGTGAGTCACACACTCTAAAATAAACGCGCTCACACAGAGACGAGCCGGCACACAGAACAAGCGGATGACTGGGCTGCTGATCAGAAGGCAGGCAGAGGGAACATGGATCCTCACAGGCCAGCAACACGTGGTGGCCTGGTGGGACTCACAGCCAGATGACAGGATGAGTCAAAAGGAAAAAGAGGTTTCTCTTCTTCTCTAATCGCTCCATTACATTTATTTTTGTTCTTCTTTTCAACCTCATCTACCATACACCTGCCCATTTGCCTCTCTTTTCTGTTTCCCTCTCCTCTTGTCTCCTCTATCCCTGGATTCTTCCTCCTCTGCTATGTGTTTCCTCTTGGATTTTATTTGGTCCCAGTCAATAGGAGTGTTGTTCAGGACTTGGTGATTACCCCTGGCTCCGTGCGGCTGCTGGCTGACTGCTGCAGGGGACTGTACTGGCCTGATGCTGGCCTACTCTCACAGGCTGCTGGGTTTGCTGGCCCAGGCACTGTATTGTGTCTGCCTGAATGTGCTCATTGTCACCCTTTACAGCACACACCTTCTATACTGTACTTCCCTGTGAGGGACCTTCACCCATCCGTCATCCCTTTGTCCTCTGTTCCTCAGACTGAGGGGTTCTGACGGGAAGGTGGAGGGGGGGCAGAGGCCCACGAACAAAACTGCCACTGTGGCAATGATTGACAGGAAAGTTGCTCTACACAGACGTAACGATTAGCAAGGCAGAGGACCGGGCTGCAGACACACAGTCTGGTTAGGAACTAGAGAGAGCCAGAAGGTTCAACAGCCCCGCAAGCCACAACAGAGAAGATAATAATTTGGATAACTGGAGTCAAAATGGGAAGGGCACTGATCGTGAAGGTGTAAAAGCGAGCTTTCATGATGCTATAATAAATGGTAACCCTACCGGCCCCAAGCAAGTCAGGCTCACATTATGCAAAGCTCTTCTCGTTTACAGTAAATGGAAACAAGGGCTCCCCTGTGGTATGGTCACATTGACAATTTCATCATACATGACACACCCCTACCTATACAGTATAATGTATAGGCAAACAACACCTAAAATGCAAACATCATGCTTTATAAGAAACCTCATGTTGTTTTGGAGCAGCCACGGACTATAATTTAGACCAAATGAGTGGTTTGCGCATTTACAGACAACCATACAGATGACATATTTTTGGACTTTCACCCCATAAACTGCAGACACAGGCAGTAAAACAAGCAAATTTGGGAGTATTCAGAGAGGGTTCTCTCTGTTCTGAGGGCAGATTATTTCAGACGTGTGGTCTGCCAGTAAACTGACCCCCGCCTGTCCATATAACTGTGGTATTATGACAGAAAGAAAATCCATTTAGAGAGGGAGCCCACCTAGTGTATGAAAGCCACCGTGGTTCAGTATTGCTCTACCTGTTTACGTTTGGAAAAAAAAAGAACTTGGCTAAATGTGGCTGCATCATCACTTCATTCTCACCCGCCACGTTAAATTGGAACTACCAAAAAGTTAAATACAACTTACTTGACATTGTGTTTAACCACACCACTTTTTTCCCAAACTACAATCATTTCAGTTTGACGAAAGACTGTCGGTGGTCTCAACTGGGTGACACTAGAGTTATTGAGCAGTAACTACTGTCATATACAGAGCTGGAGACATGTTCAAATGTTTTTGGTACAGGTGACAGTACACCTATGATACTAAAAACCTTACTTTTAGCCGTTTTAGCACCATTGTGTGTCAATATTTATAGGGGTTTTTTTTGTGAAATATGTCAACTAACGTGTCAATTTCTTTCATACTTTGGGTGACGAGCAAAATAACATTTCCATCAGCCTCAGCTGTACTTTGTGTTTGGTGCTAATTAGCAAATGTTAGCATGCTAACACACCAAACTAAGATGGTGAACATGGCAAACATTATACTTGCTCAACATTAGCATGTTAGCATTGTCATTATGAGCATGTTAGCATGCACCAACGTGCTTAAAAGAGTACATCACCAATTAGTATTATACTCCTTTAAAATTGTTGGACTCGTGATAGATTGGCCTGTATAAAACACAATTTAAAGCTAACAAGAACATGGTTTAAATGAGGAAATATTTGATCAAAGAATAAGCCAAGCAAAAAATCAGAAGTAATTGGTGCCAACTTTCACACACTCTAATGGTTCCTTGGCTTAAACCTATCATCCCCGTGGAGCTAAAAAGGCTAACATCTTAGACCAGATATTCAAATACACATATGTACATCCACACAAAAATACATAGATATAATACAGCTAGTGGAGAGCGATCTTAGACATGCAACCAACTGGCCTGCTAATGGAGTTGAGCATGCTAGTCTTTTGTTAATGCCAATCGATATGTATCCTCAGTAGATGTGATATCTGATCCTGTAAAACACTGAAAGACTGACCACCCTCTGTTTCACTCAGCATCTCTCGTTCTTTTTTATCTTCAGGGGTTTCTCTGCTTCTCTTTTCTCTGAAGTGCACAATTCCCGCTTTGCAGCCACTCTCTCCCCATTTAGTTCTCAGTTTCAGCCTCACAACACACTCTCATTATCTTTTCCTTTTCCATGGTGCTGGGGCATTAATAAGCGCCACTGTCTTTATACGAGGCAAAGTAAACTTCATGTATATTATGAGGAAGGCTACCAGGAAATCACGTCTCCAGGGTTGTTGTGGGTAGTGATTATGGAGCATAGCCTGGCCCTGAGTAAAGTCCCTGATTGGTAAGTGATACCATATATAGAGCTGATATATCATTAGCAATTTGCAACTGTTGTGTAAACCCAACTATTATAGCTATAGTCTTTTCTTAAGCATTAGTTTTGATTCACTGCCTCAAAGGCAAAATGGTCCTCTCACATGAAACGAATACATTTGGGACGGTAGCAGTGAACAAACAGACTCCTCGCACAGAGTTACTGTAACAGAAGTGAAACAGATGCCAGTCGTCTCTGGACAGCTCGACACCAAACATCAAAACGCAGCATGAGTAGTGTGCAAATGAAATAAATGAGTGACAAAGCGGGGGGGTGGGTTGGGGTTGGGGGGAGCGGATAAATATAGAAAGAGGAACTGACATTCTCAAAAGCTGTTCTCCCTGCACACACAAGTTTCACTGATGCGTGGACGTCAAGATCACAGTGCAAATTCTCCCACGCAGCTTACTGTACCAGGCGTTCACAGTCGGCTGCTTTATGTTTGCTCTCTCAGTCATGGTGAAACTGAAAAGTATGAGGCAAACCTTTGCTCACTGATAACTGTACAATGACACAACATATTACTACGAGAAAAAAATCCACCTGGTGTTTATACCTTTCGTTAAGCAACTGCATGCTACGACCTGTTTTTCAGTCCTTTTTGGTTAGAAAGTTTTATTATCCTACAATGAAAACTTGATTATACATGAATTTTTCTGCACCACATCATAAGAAGTCTGGCTCGACATGCTGGTCAATGACAACTGTTTTATGACAGCAGCAGTCACTTTGGTGCAGTTTTTTTTTTGTCGTTGTGTTCACTGAAGTTATCTATTTTTCTATGAAGTCACCCATGTGGATTCCTCCCCAGTGAAGGGAAAGCCTGTGCCAGTTCCTCTTTCTGCAGCTGCTGAGCTGCATCCTGTGTTAAGCTGCAGCAGGTAAAACAAGCAGTGCTGTAGCACTGTGCATGACCCGGCGCCATGCCTTATCTGCACATCTCAGTAACCTGTGACTATGTTAATTTGAGCTGTTAAGTTGGAGCTACTGGTGCTTTCAGCGCTGCCTGCACAAACACAGACATGGGGGAAGAGTCAACAGGTGGAAGCTCAGCCTGAGTGTGTTCAAACACAAGGACCAGGCCGCGGAATGTATCAACACGGTCTCCGTCCCTGCCTTCCTCTCCCAGCCTGGCAGAGGGGCACCCTTCTGATCAGGGAGTTTACTCAAAGCCAGGCCAGTCCAAGTAATTGCTACCCACAGTGACAAACAACTCCATTCAGCCTAAGTGTCGGTTTACAGTTTACGCTCTCTCCTACGCTGTGTGCCCCCACTGCCCATTCTGCCCGGTGCCACACTGCATTAGTGGCCTGTCAACAGAGGCTCTCCTGACGCATCAACGCCTCGTCAGCTACCCTTCAAACCCAGTGCACATATACAAACACAGTGCGCCATAACCCGTCTGTTTATGTGTTTGTTTCTCTGGAAGTGGAGGTGTGGGTGAGAGAGAGAGAGAGAGAGAGAGACAGACAGAGAGAGAGAGAGAGAGTGTGAGACGGAGAAAAACAAGATAGAGGAGAAAAACAGTGTGTGTAAATGCGTAGGAGACAGACAGAGACATGGAGAGCTCTTGTGTATGGTCATTTTGTGTTCTCAGTACATGGCTCTGACCTGCAGTAGTGACTCTATCTGCCAACTTATAAAAGGTAATCAAATGCGTACGCAGTGTGCAGCCTATATCTTGAGACTGCAGCTCCAGGCCTGAGCAAGACAGCTAATCAATCACACATGACAAGTGCAGCTAAAATAGTCTCATAGTAAATCTGTGTGTGTGTGTGTGTGTGTGTGTGTGTGTGTGTGTGTGTGTGTGTCTTGTGAAATGCTGAATCTACAGAATACATGTCAACAATTAAGCGCACTGAAGGTTGCTTCCTGCATGCATGTACTGTGGGTGTTTGTGTTTCTCTAAAATCATTCAGGGTAACAATATTGTAGAGAGATCTGGTCCTTGATTTTTGTTGCTGTACTTTCATATCATTCCCCAACCGCCTGAACCATAATGTTCCTAATATATCCTCTGACTGCACCTTTTAAGGGTCGGCTCATTTGCAACAGAACAGTTTTTCTAACTGATCTCTTGTGGTATCTGGTGCTGCTGATTATTGTGGCTGAATTGGTCCAGATTTGGAGATATCTGTCAGAGATTTTTTGCCTCCACTTCTAAACAAGTGAAAATAATATTAAAAAACTAAACATCAATATCTATTTCCACAAACAACGCACTGGATAATCCATAGAGGTACTTTCTAGACATTAAATAGTCCCTGTGAGTACTGCTGACAGTGTGCTCTATGTATTATCCCACACAATGAACACATCGTTTCTGAAAAAGAAAAGCAGCAGATTTTTTTAAATGCAACTTTTCAATGTTTTGAGCCCCACAAACAAAATTCAATTTACCTTCATCATGTTGATGTGGATGCAGAAATTGGATTTCTCTCTCAAAATCTGGGCAAATACAGGCAAGCATTTCTGCATGGATAGATACTAAAAAAATGGATATTTGGGTGAACTCTAAGTGACTCTAAGCAGCTTCAAAGCTGCAAAAAGAAGCTTTCCACAGTTTGTATTTTCTTTAAAATGAGTTTAAATCTGTCATCAAATGGGTGGAAATCAATACATTGGTAATAAATGCAAATAAAACAAATCATATGTGCTGCAAGAAAGAGGAAAAAGGTGAAGCCATTTAACATATGACTGTTCAAATTAAAGAGGTTACAGAAGTCAGGTGCTGCAGATCACACGAAGCAAGGCAGCGAGAATGCTCTTAAGGTGTGGGTTTGAAACTGAAGAGAGTGACATTATAATGGGATGGCCGACATTAGAAGAGCATGTGAAACGACATCCTATTTCTCTGATTTTCAAAAGTTTAAAAAGCCACTTAGCATTAAGAAAATGTTATTAGTACAACCCTGAGTCATTGCAGTATAGTGTATGTGCCAATGTATATAGGTTGTGTGTGTATGCATGCATGTATGTGTATAAAATGTGTGTCAACAATTATGTATTGCATTATTTATGAGTTATTGTCTGCTTAAATGTTTTTGGATCCTTGGAAGATCAGCCAACAAGCTAAACGAGATCAAATTAAACCAAAGGAAATCGCTGAAACTGAGGAGATGCAGATTCAGATGTTTACATGGCTGAACCATTAAACCGTTATACCGCTTCCCTGTTTTGCAGACAGCATAATCATCTTTTTGAAAAGGTTTAGATTTTCACTACAATTTCAATTAAGTTCTGTCTGGTTGGGCCACACTGAACCTGTACTGATGCACTGACGATTTGGTGAGATTGAACATGTTAAACCATCCTGCTGATTTCACAGTGCTTATATTATCTTTACGGCAACAGTTGTCAACAACAGAGCGCTAAGGAAACAAAGCCTTACTGTCCTGCAAACACAAAGCCGAGACGGATTAAAGTGTCAAGATGGGTATCAATACCTGCATGCTGCTTAGTAACAAGAAAACATGCACCGGTGTCCAATCTCTTTAGCATGACTCTTACTATAAGGAAATCAAGCAACTGCAACAAGAAATTATTTGCTGTAAGAAAAAGCCATTTTGTTCCAAGACAGAAATGTGTCACTGGCTGTACTCATTGTTGCTGGAGGTGCAGTCTGGTCTAGCCTCTAGGGGAAACCACACACAGGCCACGCCGTCTGGTTCCGAGGTAACAAACTCACATTCCTGCAAACACACGCTGTTTCTGAACGGGATTGAATCATAGTGTGCATCTACAGTATATGATCCGCACATTATAGATGGACGTTTTTCTTTCCCCTGACCACCCAGACCGTTCAAATTGCTCTGGAGGGTAAGCCAGCCCAAAGGTCACGTGACCCGCGTTAGGGAAATCAGCAGTGCATTCCTCCAGCTGTCATCACCTCATACCATGACGGTTAGGAGAAACCCGACTCCAAAAGCCTGCTTGCCACCTCTCTTCCCGCTTCTCCCGCCAACCAGCTCGCCTTCGGAGCTGCATCCTCCTGCTTGTGAGCCTGATCATTTGAATACAAAGCAGCGAAACAAAGACGTCCTTAAAATAGAGATGCTGTGGCTTTCAAAGAAGCACACTGCAGAGACACAGCCAGAAAGAACGGAGAGGGAGAAAGAGAGATGGAACAAGAGAGGGAGGAAGACAGCCAGATGAGCAGGCCTATGGCAAGAATGTGAGGCACTGTATTGATGCAGGATAGGTGACTGGATACATTGATTTCCTGTTAGTTCTTGGCTGGTTACGTACGGCTGATTTGTCGTCCAATATAGGTTGAACTGCTGTCTCTGAACATGCCCAAAGCCAGACTTCACTAGCTCCTCTGTATGCATATACATTGGATCATTATGTTACCTCAGAGAATATTTCCCCGCTGGGAGTGTTTGCTGTAAGAGCTTTCTGTCATGCCAGGTTATTAGATAACACTGCAATCCCAGCGTAATGTCAGGTACACCATTTGCTCACCTCATGACTGCACACTGGATATCAAGCAGTCGTACGATGAAGCAAATTGGCTTTTATAGGAGAAGGAGGAGGAGGAGGAGGAGGAGGCAACTCCAGTTATTGGCTCTGATCAGGTGATACCTGCTTGAACCTGCTGCAAAATGCACAATATAATTGAAAATTGAAATTAGATGCCTATTAATGTAAAAGAAGTGAGCTTTTAATTGTGACTTCTTTATTATTGACTGAAATAAAAAAGGTTTCTGTGAAACTGTTCAACTCTTTATTTGGGCTGTACCAAATAGTTTGAAGCTTCATTTATAATGCTGACATTTGAGTTCTTCGTTAAAATTCGTTCTGTTTCACTCTCCTAAAGACTGGGCCACACTAACATTATTATTAATGTTATACTACTTGTAGGATTGTTTTTGACCCATGTGATCCAATTTCCAATAAGTCCAGAGTCAAAATTTACTGAATGGCATGTATTTATGTTGACAAAACTGCTGAATTATATTCCTATTTTATGCATTTAATCAGATGAATCACTTCATTCAAATTTTGTTGGAGGATTTTTTTTACTTTTTAGGGAGATGACATCATAAAATATGACCACAGACATTTAAAGCGTCATTCAAAAACCTCAACAGAAGCTTCAAATGTAAAAGTGACATTCTCCACTGCCCTACAGTACTTGTTACTGGTTAATATCACAGTTTTCCAACTGAGTGAGCCTCCTCTACACGGCACAATGACCCAGTTTTAGAAAAGCAAAATCATCAGGCATGATGCAAAGGAAGTACTGCACATCTGATTGTTTCAATACATGCAGTCACAGCTGGATCTGTAGCAAACAAGCTGAACAGAGTAACAGAGGAGGCGAGCTGAGAGCAATCAATGGCTGGACACCACTTGGTTTGTGTGTCTGCACGTTTAAGAACAAAGGGCTACAATGGAAAAAATACAAATTCAATGCTGAATCTTTTAGTTACAGATTGATATTTCGGAAAATACATAAATTTGAGAGAGTTAGATAAGAAGAAGATACCACTCTCATATGAATCCATTTAATATAAGGCTACAGCCAGCGGTCATTTAGCTTAGCACAAAGACTTGAAACAGGGGGAAACAGCTAGCATGCCTCAGCCATATGGTACCAAATCTGCTCCCAGTTTAAAGCTCACTAATTAACATGTTATATCACATTTAAAAAACAGGTGTATTTTCCAAAAACTACGTTTTTAAGGAAAGAACGACTGAACCTGAAAGGTTTCACATGGCCACAATATCATTCAATTTGTGCTTTCATGTAATGACAGCAAACGGACATGTTTTTATTTTGTTTGGAGAGAGCATTTGTACCATGAAGATATTCAGGACACTCTTATGCATCCAAGGACAGGTTTTCTGACACAGTTTTCATGCTTTGATTTCACTGCCTCTGTGGTCAGGGGGCTCCAATTCAGCCTGTTTCAGACGATTCAGCTGTGCCCCCAGGGGGCGAAAGACAAAACAAATTCTCCAGATTCACAAAATATGATTGAGCTGACTTTAATATGAAATTGTATTTGTAAGAATATGAACATGTATTAAGTAATGGTTCCTTTCAACCGTCAAGCACAGCGTGTAGTTGTGTAGCTTGCTGTTTGATGGGACTAACTCTCATGCAGAGCATCATTTCTTGCTTTGCTGACTTACCAGCCAACTGAAAACACACTGATGTTTGCCCAAATAATAATACGTTGAGATCTGAACACAATTTATTTCAAGGCATTAAATAATTAAAAAAAAGAAAGAAAAGAAAACACGGTTGTGAAAAAATTAGCGCTGCATGGTTCTGATTTTTCAGGGTTAAAATTCCTCCATAGTCCCGTCTGACGACTGTCTGTAGATTCAGTGAGTCAGTTTCTTCGGGGAGATACAAAATTAAGTTGATTACCGTCAATCAAAGTTATTTCATTGCTTTTTAGTGAATGTTTAATCATTAAAAGTTAAATCACTCTTCTCTACTTTGCACCCATTGGTCCAAGTTCATTTTAAGTCACTGATCACTGTATCCTGGTTTCAATCATTCCTGGCCACTCAAAGATATTAGTTACAACTACAGGCCATCTGACGATGGGATCACACCAGCTGCAACGTCAAATTGGTGTGTATGACGTAATGGAAACCTTGACATGCGAGAGGTGAGTTTGTCAAGACAGATGAACTGTGCCAGATGTATCCAATATGCCTAACCATCCTCACACGGTCAACTTTTAACCCGTGTTAGTACTGAAATACAGTATACTGCATGTATTTTGCTGAAATATTCTCTCATTTGATAAAAGGAATGTACAACAGTAATCATGGTTAATGTAGCATGTAATTATTGGCAAGAGATCAATGAATCAGTAGTTTGTAAAGAAAATGAATATGTCTGCCTGTCTCTCTGCAGACAGATTTTCAGTGAAATAGCCTCACAACCGTACAAGATGCAGTCACGAAACTTCAGAAGTCTGCAGTTGAGATCAAAATGAAGGCAGAGGTTGCAGACGGGTGTGGTCCAACCCAGTAACAATGTAGTAATGATTACTGAGTACTCATGAGTGGGAACGCCAACACGTTGACAGGCGTCACGGCTCGTAAGATGAAAATCCAGCAGAACGATATACAACATGAAGATATGAAATAGCTACAGCAGACGAAGGTACTGCACAACACAACTTTCTGGAAGGATAGAAATGTGTTTATGGACCATTTAAATAACAAGAGGAAGTCATAAACTCAAACCCACAAAATTCAAACAAATGGCAAGATGTGGCCTGCAGTGAGCCACTAGACCGAGACTGGAAATCTAATCTAAAGACCAAGAAAATCTAATCTGGAGACCGGCAAGGATAACTTTCATTGCTGAAGCAGTCTGACTACAAATTGAAGAAAACTCAAAGTGTGCACGGCATCAAAGTTAAGCAGCATCTGAACAAACGCAGCAAAGTGAAGGAGGCACAGTGAGGAGCAAGCTCCACAGCTGAGTTTGTGATTATGGAGAGAAGGAAGCGAAGATCAGGACTGTTTCAGATTCAGTGAGAGCACTCTCTGGATTTTATGGTCAGACACACACACACACACACACACACACACACACGCAAACACACGCACTAACTGACACCTACCAAAACACAAACTGTCACTAACACAGGCAAAATCACATTTGGCAGGTCCTGGCAGACGCGGTCTTGTCAGCCCACAGTTTTCACTCTGCTCATTGTGGTCTGGCAAGACTCAAGAGTCGTGCGGTTGGAAGAGACGTCATTTCACGTAGGTTGTACAAAGGATGACAGACAGGTCTCACCATCACACAGACGTCAACGTAAACTGCTTCTCAGTCTAAGGGATCAAATGGTGGAAAACAAGAACTTAATTCACCTGATGGGTTACATGTTGGGTTTGTTGAATTCAAGGGTCTCTATAAATATATTACACACACACGCACGCACGCACGCACGCACGCACGCACGCACGCACGCACGCACGCACGCACGCACACACACACACACTAGAGATAGTTAAGAAATGTTACATGTCTCTCTCTGTCCCTGTGTACAGTTTAAGCAGACCCAGGTCAAAGAAAAGTATACTTTAGAGATTTAGTGATTAAGTTCTACTTAAAATATTAAAGTATAAAAAATAAACACACTAATTCTGCAATACTTCAAGTGGTAGTTCAAAGGACATTTAAAAGTGTACTAAATTGCAAATATTTTAATAGTATACTTATACTTATTTTCAAGTATACTTTTTTTCAAATCCTTTGTAAAACACTATTGGCATGCTTAATTAAAGTGGAATTTAATTTCCCTTCTTCTTAAGTCTATTTAAGTATATTTCCAGCACAATGGTGATAAAATACATTTGTACTGCAAGCGTGTTTTGAATGCTCATGAATAATGATTTTCACTGGTGTACTTCAGTACACTTGAAGTCTGTAAAAAGCAACTATTTATACTTCAAGTATACTCAAGTATTACTGAGGTGGTACTCAAGGACTACCTATGTACACTTAAGTATACTTGAAGGCAACAAAAATAGCACAAAGTGTCCTTAGCACACTTTTCAGTATTTTGAAATGAAATAAAAGAATGTCAAAGGTTTAAGAGCTTATTGCATTTATAGGCAGCACAGAAATATTTACTGACAGAGAAATGTAAAGAGTTACTGAAATAATACTTTGATACTAAGAGTTGTGTTCGCAGTTCTTTGAGCTAAACGCTAACATCAGCTTGCTAACTTGCTCATGACGCTAACATGCTGATGTGTAGCAGGTGATATTTACAGCTTGATTCTCTCTCTGCCTCTGATTGGCTAGTGTTTGTTGCTTGGTTAGACTTAGATGGTTAGGATTAGAAAAAAATGTTGGGGAAGAAATAAGGCAACCACTGTCTGAGTTTATTCTGTTAGCATGATGACATAATTAGCACTGAACACAAAGCAGTGCTGATGTTGATATGAAGTCATTCATATTTCAGGTCATAAACCAAAGTGCTGGACAAACTATTGAGAGGAGAAGTTATCTCTAAATGAAAACTCACTGCAATCATTATTAGGACCAACCAATTTCATGACGATCCACCCAAAAGAGATATTTTAGCGTGGCCCAAAGAAGCACACCCCGCTAGCATCGCAAAAAATGACTGATGTAAGATAAAGAATGGAAGTAAACACATTAATAAAAATCACCCTCAGATTAAAGGCCCAGTCTGGCCTTAGAGGGATAACATTTTTGAAAATCTTTGTTTGTAGACACACAGATGGGAGCACTGAAGACTTCGCCAATGAGAGGCAGAACACAATGAAACACAATGTTCACTCTGAAAAACTGCACGGAGGATAATCTGATAACACTGTAGTTACACAGAAAAGCAATAAACAGTGCATTACATAGACTGATGGGATGAAAAACTGATACTCTCTGCAAAGAAAACTGCAGGTTTCTGAATTTTTCGGCTGCACTTGAGCAACAAAGGAGGAAAATGTCAGAATAAACAGTCCAGGAGAGATGTGCCCCCTCTCCATCCTCACAGCCACTCCAAAGCCATCGAGTTGCCATCCAACCTATGACTGGTGCTTCTGTAATGCTGATAACAACATGACCAAACATGCACGGCTAAACACACGACTATGACCAATGAAAGACAGACTGTTGCAGGCTTAGACACGGGGACAGCTCGCTCTCACAAGACCAGAGAGACCATCCACTGCACAGGCTGACAATGAAACATTATGTTTTCACACTGACACAAAAATCTCCCATGGAATTTAGCTCAAGACGTTAAGATTTACTAGCCTGATACACTGCTTGTCATAAGGACAATTTTGAACTCTGTAATCACACACAGGGTGTCTTTTTTCTTTTGTGTTTGTGTGTGTCTAACCCTCTTTTCGCTCAGAGACAAATTGATTTCTCCACCCTCCACCCCCTCTCACCTCTCTCTCCAAACTCTCACTGGGGTTTCTCCTGATCTCCCTCTTCTGTGTAATTTAGGCACTCCCACAGTAATGGACACCCTACTCAGGGGCAGTGAGTGGGAACCGAGCCCCGCTGCTCCAGCTACTGTACTCTCAAAGAATCCTAATCAGCCTCTCAGAGAGCTACCAGCACACTAGAGAGGGTCTTGGAAAACAAGCAGGAGTGGAGGGAGCTGAACCTCTATCTGCTCAGCTGGGGCAGCTCCTGGTCTCCCCATGGATCCGAGTGTCAGAGTGAAATATGGCATTCACCCTGGACCCACAGATGCACCAGGAACACTACTCTACGAGCACCTCCTTCTCCTTCTCTCTCGCCTCGATAGTGGCCCGGCAAACTGTCAGCTGACATCAGAGCGAGAGGCAGGTCCTCAGAGGACGAGCGCAGTGCCATTAGGCATATTAGAGGTGCAGAGTGTTGATGAAAAATCAAAGTCTGCAGTGACTAAGCTGGGGTTGCTCCCAAGCACTGTGCTGACAGTGCAAAGCAGGAAAAAAAACCGGGGGAGGTGGGGGACTACCTGAGCGCAAACAGTGGGTTGAGGTTGTTGAGGACAGGAGGATTACATAATATAAATCACTGTAACACCTCTGACTGAGGAAGAGCTTCCAACAGCTATTCTCTGTCCTTTTCCCCAAAATGTACAGCATGCCACCATGTCTTTCAAAGTCAAAGCTTTGGCCTTATTTATGGCTGTAAATCCTAATTCACATTAAGATTTATAATGCAGTTAATTTGACTTTACTGTTACGTGCCTCTATAGTGCTGGGATACAGTCCAGATTTCATGACGCAGGATAAGCAGGTACAGTGTAGAAAATGGATTGATGGATGGACCTTATGTGCAGGGCTGTCAGGTGTTGGCCTCAGCTACTTGCCTTCATTCTGCCTCTTTCCTCAGCTTCACCCACAACCCAGCCCATCTCATCCATCCTAGCTCCCCCCAAAAGGTGATGAAAACCTTGGCTTTAGCATTCAGCCGCAGACGATAAACACGCAGCCTCGTGATGAACTTTTTTTCATCATCTGCGCTGGGTTAGTCTGTGTGACACAACATCTACCATATAAAACAAGCTGCTTTCTTGACCTTCCATCTACAACTTCCTGCAGATCACCTGAACGATCGACTGTTCATCCACCGTGACACTGTGGCAAATGTGCCACCAGATTACTTCACTAAGGCTGCGTGGCAGTGTTGATCTTGAGATGATTCACCTACTGTCGTGCCTTTTGTTTGACTACAAGGCTGGTGGATGAACTCAACAGCAGGAGCAGTCTGTCTCATCAAGTTTTATTGGGGTTTGAACCCAGAGTCAGCAACACATCTTAGACTCTAAGAACTGGAGTACAGTAAGAGCAACATATTTGCAAAAAAATGCAGCGACATTGCAGCATTTTACTGCTAAAAGTAAATAAATGAAGCAACAAGCCAGAGTCAGACAATCAGACATTTATTTGGAGGTACGGTTTTGAAAGTGAGTGCACCTGTTACCAATAATGCTTCAATGAACTAGAAAACTGAGTTTGCACAACTATTGAAAGTGTGGTCAGTTCAGTTCAACTCTCCATCCAAGCTGCTCACACAATTTGACTGGTCTGATTCAAAAGATGTGGACCACTGGAATAAGCCTCACTTGGCTGACTCTTGCATTCTTGTCTCTCTTCCAGTCGCTGCTGCTGTTTTCAAAGTCCCTGTCTCTATGAGAAATTATCAAATGGGGAAATTCCCACAAGTGTGCTGAAGTTAATTAGCCATGTGCAAAATGTTTCTCACAATCGTTACCCAGTAGGATTTACCAGGAGAACCAGTGAGCTTTGCAGAATTTATGGATACACTTGGTGATTGGTTTTACAAAATCAAACTACCAGGAAGGGTTTTTTACATCTCTTGCAGAATAACAGCGGCCTATGAACGACCTCTCTGCTGCATTGGCACAGCACGAATGTACACTAGTGTAGAGAGATGGGTCTGGCAATGCTACACTAGAATGTGACAGGCACTGTGATTTTATTGAAGTACACTGGCAGTCTGTGTTCTGTCTCGTCCAACCTGGAAAAGTTGTTTGTAGGAGTGCTCATGCAAATATTGACCTTCAATTAGGTGAAACAGACGCCCTCGCTTAACGGCTGCAATATGAAGGCATCAGCAAAAGCATCATAAACATAAACAGTCATGGAATATATATATAAACATGCAGAGACATACCTACACAGTGTACACAAACACATCTTGTGTAAATAAATACACCTTCGTTTGCAGTGTGAACTGACATCAAATGGAAGACAACTGCAAAACCTGAAGCCGTTTAAAAGGTAGTTTTAACCTCAAGCAGGATGTCAGCAAAGCATTGGTAGCATTGCAAAACCACAACAAAAATGAGCAGATCTACCCTGATGCAACACACACAGACCGAAATCTGTAGAGTTTTGTGCCCTTTAATGGGGTGAGGAGCAAATGACCTTCCCAAGTGATGGCAGTCGACCACACTCCTGCATAATTAACAGCATCTAAAATGAGGTGTTCTTTATATGACCTTACCTGACAGTGTCAGGGCACAGCTTGCCTACAGGGACTCTGTGGTAAATAACAAATGCACATGCATGTGTGCAACCCACAGCACACATACAGACCAGCCTCTTCTTTTCTATCTCGTTTCAGATATTTTGTATATTAGATGATGGATCATACTGCAGAGTGTGGCCCAAAGGATAAAACAGGAGCATGCCTCAGAGCTCCCCACAAGCCAACAAAACTCATAGCATGAAGGCACGCCAGGTAAGAGAGCGTTCCTCAAGGCTGAACACGGTACACCGCAGACTGACAGCGCCATGAGAGAGACTGAAGGCTGTTCCACAGATTTCACAGGGCTTTTAAAGAGGGCAGCTAAAGAAGGGGGTCCACGGGTTAGTTCAACTGCTCTGCTTCAGTGACGTGACATGGCTGGGGAGGATTGTGCTGGAGCATTGCCTGCTGCCTTGATTTGCTCTGCAGATCCTCGGCAGGGTTGGAAGGATTTTCCCCCAAAGCTCTCTTACCCTCCTGCAGAGCAGAAATCCCCTCCAATCCTCCCTCGCAGTTACTGCAGGGACGTCTTACACTCTGAAACAAAGGACTCCTGAGAGGAGAGGAGAGGAACTGAGAGAGGAAAAGAAGAGAGGAGAGGAAATAAGAGCAGAGTAGAGGACAGAAAAGGAGAGGAGAGGAGATTAAACAAAAGGAGAAGAAAGAAACTGAGATGAGAGGTGAAGAAACAAGAGCAGAAGACCAGAAAAGGAGAGGCATTGGTTCCAACGAGAGGAAAAAGGAAGAAGGAAGCAGTATAGGGACATGCTTAAATACCATTAGAAAAGCTTATTTTTACATAGTCATGGGCTAAGACAATAAAGATGGAGGTCCTCATGGAAGAGGATGAGGACAGACACGTAGTGAAGCTGACATAAAGCTCAAGTTATCTCTGCAGGTGTCAATCAGTCAACACGGATAAGTGTGATAACCAGACACCTGGAGACTGTGATCCGAGCACATGCAGTGCGTGTGCTGTGGGGTGTGGTCTCAGAGGGGTATCCTGGGACCCAGAGAGAGCAGGATCTGGAAGAAGTCGAGCTATCAAGCCGTGAAATATAATACCACATCGCCTGCATCACCGATCGATACACGCACAAGGCATGCATCTGTAGCTAACACAGGATCCGTACAAGAGAGCTACTCCTCCGGAAGGTGAGGTTTGTTCCTCCATTCAAACCTGAATATCCAGTAACTGATAAACTACTACGTGTTATCACTTTCTTTCCAGTCAGTCATCGGCCTCTCCCAAGCGTTAAACAAACCTCACCAACGAGATCCTGGCCGAGCCTTCTCCAGACATGCCTGTGGTTAGCAGCACAGCAGCTTACAATCACTATTACACAACGCTGGTCACTGTGGACAGTGAACACCTGCACAAAAATGCCCTCACTGTTGATACAGGAAGAAAACAGATTCTAACATACACAGAGGAGAAGAATAGAAAACGTAAATCCTGTCAGAATGACATATTATGGCCAAGTTGGTGTTGTTGCGATGTGATTAAACTTGTGTGCCTATTTTTGAGGGAGGACCACCGTCTCAAACCCCTCGACATTCCACTTGGCCACCCACTGTGCAGAAGTAGCTAATGATTAACTCTAGTGACCCCCTTCTCCACGCGAAACCTGCGCTGCCTGCCCAGGCCGTGCTTGTGCATCATCGTCACATATATATCATTACATAACCTGGGCTGGCTGGCACGCACGGGAGCGGGCCAGGCAGCCACACTAACACACATACAGGACAGACTCTTGCTCCCTGGCAAACACAAGGAAATTCTACCTCCATTTGAAGGGGCAGCCAACACGCTGGCCCGGGTGAGAGGCTGAGTCGAAGCCAGACACCGGCAGGCAACCGTACCCCCTGATGAACACACATACTCACACACACATGCTGACTGATACAAAAGCAGACGAGGCCACAAGACTGAAAAACAGAATCTCAATAACAGGTCTACTTCAATCCTCTACATTCCAATTCAACTGAATGCAGGCAATAAAATTATTAGGCTAGTGGGGCATTTGTGAAGTTGCCAGGCTGGCAGTCCTGGCCTCCATTTTGCCTTGTGTGTGTGTGTGTGTGTGTGTGTGTGTGTGTGTGTGTGTGTGTGTGTGTGTGTGTGTGTGTGTGTGTGTGCAAAGTCTTGTCCTGGTTCACTCTGGTCTCCCAGCACTACAGTGGGCCTGTTCTTCTCGGGTGCTTCAGAGAACAGGATTAATGACCAGCCGCCGGGACATGAAAAGGTTGTGACTATCAGCCACCAGGATTTAACAGCCTGGGTGTGTGTGTCGCTGTGGCTGCATGTGTTTATTTCACTTCTAGGAGAGTGACAACAGTGCTGTTCTTTTTCCACTTAAACATGCTCATAGATAGCATTTAATTCTTTGTCTGATCTGCCAACAGTCACACGAAGCTGAACACACTGCCAGTATCACAACAGGCACACATCCAGGGTTCAGACTAAACTGTCGCTCTTACTCTGATCCTTTGCTCCAGTGTGTCCACATTTATCAGACCTGGTTATCTGGAGAAGGTGCGTCTGAAGGTCTGAGCAGGAACTCCGCCTGACCCTCTGCATGCCGATGGCATTTCATGAATGTAAATCAACACTGTGCCACCTGCATGGCTGACACAGTGTGTGAAGTATGGAAAAAGAGTGCCAGGTGAGTGTGTGTATGTGAAAGTAAGCATATATACTACATTAGGAGTTGAGTAGATCTGTTCTAATCAGCAGAAAATTGCCTTCTTTCCATGTGGAGAGTTGCTTATGCAAGGCAGAGACAGACACACACAGACCTGCCTGAGTGACTGACTGAAGTGTTCAGTAATCAGCATTAGTGCTGATAGAAAGATACGTTTGGCTTTTATTGTACCTGAACAAACTCATTGCGCAAGTCTACAGCTACGATACTGAATACCAAAGCTTTCTGTAATGGATTGGCGCTCCTAAACTGTGGACTAGTATGAAAACAGGTTCTACAGCTATATGGATAATAGCACATTCACTTCCAGCTTTTAAGACATAGTAATTATTCTTAACAAGCTGCCTTCTAACATTTCAGCCAAGTAACAATGGTATAAAAACATCAAAGTAACTTGCAGCTTTTATCCCCATCCATGCTGAAACCATAAATGGCAGTAATCCCTGAAGCCCAGGGTTTTTTTTTCACTGATCAAATGCTTCGAGATGTCAAACAATCTTGGAAATTTGCAAGGAAACGGAGCAGCGCTCTCCTTGGGTGCCTGCTGAGCTTGCGCCTTTCTTCAGCCAGCACCACAAGTGGTCTTGATCCAGGCCAGAGCGGCGCACTGTAAGGCTGCCACTTTGTGCTGATTCAATAAGAAATAATTGCATATTGGCCTCTTTCCACTCATACCCCCTTCACCACTATGGTCTGACACTTTACTGTATCTCTGTGCTGTAAGTTACAGTACGGACCCAGAGTGAAGCGAAGGACACTGCAGCACTGTTGCTGCTATTGTTTAATTTTATCTTTTTTTTTTTTTTTTTTTAAATATCCACATTCCTTTGGATTGGATAAGGAGTTGCACTAAACCTCCACTGATACAAAAGTGGCTTTATGGCAACCACAACCACTGTGGTCTTCATCTACAGAGAGCGATGCACTTCAAGCACTCTCCTTACTCTGGGGACACTAAAAGGGCAATGACTTTACCTCAGCCCAAATTTTTTATTTTTCTGATTTCTTCACCTGATGTAATATATCTTTTATGGATTTTTATATCAATACCAACATGTTGTGAGGTGCTAGAGGTCATGAGGTCATAGATGGTGTAAGCAATTTAAGTGCGAATGGAAATAAAGGTTAAAAATTACTGATAAATAATGGAGGTGACATCCTGTTAGTCTGTCCAGAATGGCAATATTTGGTTTGTGCAGACACCTTTTTGCATAGTAAACCTGTCAGACAACAGTCATACTGTCCCTATGCAAATTTCACACTACAACACTCATTACCTTGATGTATAAAGTTGAACCCTATGTGGGAAGATCATGAACAGCCTAAATAACAGAGGGACTGAACCCTGAAGGCAGGGTCGATGTTGCTGATTGTACAGCCGCCAAAATAAACCCGCACCGGTCAACTTGACCCATTTCTCGTACAACAGCGGATCAATTGAGTACAAAAGCATGATGTCATCCCTTAAATATCTGGCAAGTGGAGGTGTTGCCCCAATACAAGTGAGTTCACAGGCCTGATAGTGAAGCTTAAACTTGAACCCAGCCTGCGTGTCAGTCCGCACTGTTGCTCTCCTCTGTTATTGAGGACTAACGGGGTGAGCGCCGTACGTGATGAAGCATATGCTGTCAGCTGGATGCGCGCAGCGCCGCCGCCGCTGCTCCGGCCAGCGCTGCTCCACGGCGCCGTAGTTTGGACCGCGACTGCCTCCAAAACCCCTGAGAACTGACTGCTGCCGGGGTCCGCTGCATGCAGCCTGTCCTCACCTTTTTCTCTCTCACCTCTCACTATAAAACCCAACGAGGCGATCTCAACTTCATGGCACTCTCACTGTGGAAACGCGGCTGGGATCCTGCGCTCAACTTCACGCCACATCGCTCCCTCAACGTGACAGCCACTGCAACGTCACCCAAACTAAATCATAAACAGGCAGCAATATTACGGTTAATATTTACCAGCTTGCTACAGTACGAGTGCTGCAGCCATTTATCCCGTAGCGAAAGGGCCAGAAGTCCGCATTTCCTGGATTGCGATGCGCCGGGTAGAGCTGCTCTCGGTGGCCGCGTTCCTGCGGAGGCAGAGCCAGAGGGGCTCGGGGTGCTTCCCACTGTTGTGTCAGACCGGACAGCGATGCCACATTCAGCTGATCGCCACAACAAAACAACATCTCGCCCTACGCAAAAACACACTCCGCGGCTCCGCACCACCCCGCACGGCAGGTCTGGTGGGCACCGCCCCCTCCCTCTCAGCCTCCACCAGTGGGCTGGCGCGTCGAGTCCGCCTCATGCATAATCATGAGGTGGCGCAGGCAGCCATTGGTGGGAAGGAGCAGTTCCTGGATAATACTATTCATTCTAATTAGCCAGGCAACCTCACGCAGGCGAGAGTTTTGGAGACTGATTGGTGTAATCATGCACCTGCTGATCTGGCCTACATCAGATCCCGCTCTGATTCAGCAGCAATGTTTCATCTCCACTGACTTAAAGCACTGCACACACCTTGCTGCTACACCGCAAGAATGAATAGTCTACCTAAAGTGATGCTGACATGGCATCACACACAAGAGATATAATGGAGGTCAGGATCCGAGGCCACAAATCAATTAACTTTTCCTGGATGACTGTGAGAACTGTCAGAGGGTCACGGGCAGCGTTTTGCAAACCTTTGCACACACCTAAACGCTCTGAGTGAATTTCCTGCTGATCTGATGACCCTGCCTGTCTGACCTCGTCATACCCGAGGGAGCAAGAGTGGGGAAGGGGAAATGAGGGTCAGATACAGTAAAAGGTCAGTGAGGGAAGCGGCCCCAGTGGCTGTGACCGCAGCGCGGTTTGGTACCCAGGAGATCAAATGCTGCTGGAAAAGGCCAGCGGACACGAGAGCGCACAGGTGGTGATGGTGACAGCCCAAATCCACCTGACACCCATCACTGTGCGCGGGGAGTCAGTGGAGGAGCCTCTTTGAAAAATCATATAAGGACAATAAGACATCCAACGACTGAAGTGCATGTTTCATGATGCGTAGTGGGGGATGAACTGCTTTAGAATAAGAAACATTTCGTCCTCTCTGCGTGCGAGCACACAGCTAGTCCCACTCTTTTGTGTCTCGTATTTTCAGAGCTGTCGATGCATCCGCATCCAGCACGCCAACTCTTTGTTCCCGGTGTTGAGAACAGCTCCGCAGCAGAGGAAAGGGAAGGGAAAGCAGGAGGGAGGTGGGGAGAGGTGTAGCAAAAGAGGAGAGCGGGGAAAGACAGTGGGAGGAAGTGAGAGACAGAGCAGGAGACGGTGGAAGGAGTGCAGGGACACGCTGTGGTGTGAGCGCTCCGTGCTGCTACAATATGACTCTGACAGGCTTATGTAACCAGACTGGCCTGGCATTTGGCTCACAGCAGACGCCGGCTGCACTGACTGTTATATAACTGCATTAGCCGCTCCTCTGAGCCGGGGGAGAGCATGCGCACGGAGGAGCGCCCCCCTCCCCACACACACGCACACACAAACACACTCAGACTTTCAGACTTCTCGACTTCCAGCTTAGGACAGGGTGACTGCATTGCACTGCGGACAGAGTGAGAGAATGAAGGGACTGAAACGTCCGGTGGAAGCTCAGCAATTTATTAGAAAGATGCAGATCTGCTAGTGGTTTTTCTCGCTGGAGAGAAACAACGCAATGACAGGCACCAGCATCTCCACTTCCCATCATCCAGCAACAAGTTTCCCATCCCGAAAAGCCTAATTGGGGCTTAATGTTGGGTAAATGTTTCCAGTGCACATGCAGTGTGCCAGCAGGGTTTAAACTCAATTAGCTCCCCTGCATGCAGCACATAATTTAATGGGCCTGGATCCCACTCTTAAAACCCAATTACACCTCAGACAGACATTTCCAGTCATTCTGTCAGAGAGGTGGTCAGGGACGCACAATCCTCCCACCAAACAACGCTCATCCAAGGCAGCACCAGGAGCAGTTGTGTCATGCTCCATTTATTGTAATGACAAGACTGAAAAAAGCTGGAACAGTGTGACGACCTGCGCGTTTCACCGCAGAGAAGACCTTATTCTGACATATGAATGCAAAATGCAGCTAAACGCCGACATTTCCACACTAATGTGTGAAAAGGGAAGCGAAGATTAAGGTCAAGGATATCACTACAAGTGACAACCACTGTTTCATTCAATCTGCAATTAAAAATCCCAGGATGTCTAACCAAGCATGGCTGCAGAGCTGCACTAAGTGGTTCATAATCAGCACATTACAGCCTCTGATCTCTTATTACAGCGACAAATTGCATCTGATGATAACAGAGGAAATGAAGGTGGGATTTATGACAGTGGAGCCAATGGCCAGAGGCGGAGAGCGTCTCACATCTATCCTCGGAGAAAATCTGACTTCACATTTATACACCTGATGATAACAGGGGAAATAAAAGCGCGATTTATGACGCTTAGCTAATTTGTTCTCACATGCAGTTGGCTGTCCTCAGAGGCTGTTAAATTTCAGACGGGGCTAATGGGCGAGGGTAGTGCAAAGAGTTCTTTAGTCTGATTAAAACCAGTCTGGTGCCTTCATAGCGTTCAGCCTATGCTTCAGTTGCTGAAAGGGAAATAGAAGAAATAAGAGGTAAGTTTGAAAGCGCGAGGGCGGATCTTTAAAGAGTGAGGAGTGCGAGTGTGTTCAAACTTGACAAGAGCAATTAAAAAAGAAACCACTGAGATCAAAACGCCAGAGAGGTTGGAGGAGATGCTACATGGCTGCTCCATCACTGGAATCGCTGTGGTAGAGGCCTGACCCATGAAGCGAAGCCATGCGTCAGGCCCAGTGCGCAGGGCACCGCTGCGCACAGAGACGGCACTGCGCTTCCACGCTGCCAAACATTCACGCAATGTGCAGAGTTCCAGCTTCAGGTCAGCGCAGGGACACTCTATAGAAATTTGACAAGGCTTCCAACTTTGTTTGTAAATGCACAACACACCCTTTCATTATGTTTTTTGCTGTAGTTTGTGTACATTCTGCATCAGTGCATTTTTCCAGTGGCAACCTATCACGTACTAATTATATCATTATCATTTCCTGCAGGCCTGTAACCTCATGCTGGATCTGCTGCCATGGCTGTAGCATTGAGGACTGACGGCGCTGGTGTGTTTCATTCTTTTGAGTCATATTCTGAATTTGTTGTGAGGTCCTTTAAACATCTTATATTTATGCCCGCTGTTATGCTCACTATGAAATTGCATTCACACACTTTCCATTTGTACATGAATATGTATTTGCACTTTATATTCACCTATGATGCAATCTGAGTTTCTGCCTGTGCAAACTGCATTTTTAACTGTGCATTATCAAAGTACTTTTGCCATTTTATCCTCACTGTGTTGTTTTTTAATGTTTACTGTTGTGCAGGCTACTGTCTTTGTTTCCTCTAATGTATGTAAATGGGAATTCATTCTCTCAACTGTGACACCATCCACTCAGGATTGTTGTGGATAGGCTGAGAGAGGGGTGGTGTTGTGGGAGGGTGGAAGTCGACAGGAGGTAGTGTGTCCTGAACAGTTCCAGACAGAGCCAACTGGATTGAGTGACTGTAGCAGCCAAAACCAACAGGCCCTGTCTGCCAGCCAGGCGAGAAGGAAATAACACAGCAGAGGCTGCGAGCACTGGCACACACTGCTGTCTCTGGACCAGCACAGGGGACGGGTCACATTTACTGTCGACTTACAGTTAGGCAAAAGTGGAATCTGTTATTTGAGTTCTAATTAGTATTTACTGTATACAAAGTGCTTTCAATTTAGTGGGTGTCTGTCACAGCAAGCTGGCAAACACTCAACAAAGGTTAAAGGCAACAGTGGCTGATGTAAACGTGTCCCCAGTCACAGTGCTGCTGAGAAACAGTGTCAGAGTTGAAGCAGCAAACAGGGGAAACACTGCAGGGGACATGGGGGAGTATCACATATAAAGAGCTTGAACTGATGCAATGCATATGGTTGCCGTATTTGAAGTGTTATCTATAGATGATGGCATACCCAGAGTACAGAACATGCTGTGATGTGTCTATTAGCCCCTCCTTCATCCCCAACTGTGGTACCTTGTGACCTCAGTCTATGGGGTGATGTACAAAACCAAGTGCTATCAGACTACCTGCACCTTGTAGAGATAAAGCGGTCTTATGCACAATCAATTAACCGCAGAGCACCTAAATCACCCTAATAGTTAAACAAATCAATTACCTTACCATTAATTACTGTATTTCAGTAAAATCAAAGGTAAAATATAATCAAATGTAACCAATAGCTGTCACACTTTCATCAGACACTTTATGGTTTTTACACTCCATCTACTGATGAGGATTATATCAGTCAATGTATGTTCATGGGACACAGCTGTAGAACTTCTGTTGAGGCTTCATCAACACAGAGTTAACGTGAGACTCTTGTCTTTATTAAAAAGTGTTTATACATGAAATACAATGTTAATTCCTGTCAGAGGCCGATGCCTTATGACATGCAGTGAGCACAATGTAAGGCAAGGCATAAAAGCGCACGTCGGCAAAACGCAGGGCTACAAAAAGGCACTTAATCGTGTTTTGAAATAATATGTTAACAATGGCAATTCTGTAAAACAATCTCCTTAGAAGGGTGGTAATGGTACCTTGTACAACTCACTTGACGTGTTTGATAAAGTTAATATAAAAGAAAGTTCCCATTTATCACAACACTTTGAAAAACTTCATTCACTATACTCACGTGTTTCTCCAGAGAAAGAACAAATGTGATTCATACGTGTGGGCAGTGAAATGATTGAAAATAACAAAACAAAACATTTACGGGGTTGTTCCAAAAACAATTATTCACAGGTACAAAATATTCTGGTCTTACTGTAACTCATGGCATTTATATTGAAATTGAGGTAAATACTATATAATGCATAAAATTACTGTACCACCATTACAACCATCAACATACTATGAAAGTCAAGACCATTTAACAGCAATTAATCAGTACTGACATGCTTCATTATTGTTTTTTACACTGTGACAATTAAAAATCCCTTTCTTCTTGACTCATTAATGCACTCGGAAACATTCTGGAAATAACTTCATTTGTGAAAGTACAGGTGGCGTGGAGTTCACAGCTTTCACCTCCTGAAGCTTACTGCTGCACATCGCGTGATGCTGCTATGGATCAATACATGTCTCCCTTCTGCAAACAGACTGCTATACAGGTACAGATTGTTGCCCGTGGCTGTACGGGGCCAAACACAGTCAGACATGGAGAGGCATAGCACCAGAGATAAACTACCATAGGTTGGAATAGACGAGGAAGAGCTGAGATTAGACTGGTGGTCTATTAGGACTCTCTGGCTCAAGGTGTAATGATGTGGATTTGCATACAGCCTAGCAGCAAAAGGGAAGCCCTGTAAGGATCTGTCGGGTGTGTCATATTAGTCTTATCTAACTCTCACACTCAACTCACTCTGGGGCTCCTGAGGAGGGATCTCCTCGTTGCCCCCTGTACCAAAACAGTCCAGCTAATCAGGGGGATTCCAGACCTGGCCAATCAGAGAAGTCTGACATTACAGGCCTTTAAAGGGGAATCTGTAACTGAAATGTCTGAGGTATTGAGAAAGTGCCTTGTTGCTTTGTGATAGTCCAGTTACTAAAACTCAGCAGAAAGATCGTGGAGCTTATACAGTCATATTACAGCCACATTAGGGAGTTGCCTTTTAAGATGATTCATTGGCAAAGAACTTCTTGTAGCCAAAACCATCATCAATCAGGCTAACAAAAAAATCCACTTACTCTGAAATATCTGTAGTTATTATCACAATAAATAGTCATACCTAGAGGAGAAAAACAACAGAAACACAATAAGAGCAGAAGTAATTAATTAAAAAAAGGAATAAAAAGAAATGAAATGCATTTCCTTCATAATACCCTTTCTATTTCCTTTATAGCATCCTTCATACTGCCTAACAGCTTGATCTCACTGGGCATGACTGGGTCACATTCCGGCTGCGAGCAGTTTTGTCCATCCTCTGCACGGCTTCATACCCCACTGGCAGCGTTTCAGAGGAGTGTTTTGCCTGCTGATTTTGTTGACTTGCTCAGATTTTGATGATCTGGTATTTTTTCCTTGATGTTTGTGCTTCTACGACGTGTAACTGGGCCATATAGTGTAATGGTTTCTTTTTTCGTCTTTCGTAATTGTGTTTATTGTTGATATACAATCAGTAGTCTGCATAGGGTGTTTTATTTTGAAAACTTACTTCTCTATGCTGTTCAGGTGTCTGACTTCCTGTGCAGTTTGATGCACCTTCCGTCAAAAATAGACGAGGGGTGCATTTTCAGCAGAGCACAGCAGAGCAGAGCGGAGAGCAGCTTCTCGGACGAGTCTGGTGGAATCAGATGCATTGCCTAGAATGGCCATGATCAGCTCTGGCAGTTGCATCGCAGCCAGAAGGTGACACAGCTGTGCCTGGTGGAATCAAGCTGTAATACACTAGAGGCAAGAAAACAAAACCAGCAGCTAAAGGACAGGGTGTGCTCAGTTGAAATCCCTGTCAGGGAAGATGAGAGGGGCGATGAGGGTCCAGAGGTAGAGCCCGAGGCCCAGCCAGCTGGAGCTCATCTTCACCCACACGGCTGGCATAGTGCTCTGCATGGCCTGGGAGGTGGTGTCTGGTCTGAGAGAGGACACAGACGGAAAGGTGTAATTTAGTAAAATCAACTCAACATAACTCATGTACTACGTATTTACACACAGATACAATTTCATATAGGGCACATGAATGATTAGAAAAAGCACTTTGGTGGATTGAGCTGATTTTAGAAAATGTCATTCAAGGTGTTAATCAAAGAATGGATAACTTGCAGGTGAAGTAATGCGCCATCTGGTGGCCATACTGGAGACATACAATACCTGTGCAAAACTACTGAAAGCTACTGATATCAAAACATATGACCACCTCAGAGGCATCACACACATGGATATGTTTGTCTATTTTTCACAGACATATCTGAAAAACTGCGTGTTTAAATGCTGTCAGTTTGGGTGATAAAATTGCTTATTTGTAGCCGTCTCTGATACTATCTGTCTGTCCATATGTTTATTCAATATTTTTAGTGGAAAAATTCCTTGATCGTGTCGACTTACTGGTACCAGTTGGTGAGAGTCATCATGATGTACAGAGAGGCCAGACAGAGGTGGAAATGGAAAAAGGAGTAGTTGTACGAGACTGCCTCCTCCTCATCGTCCACAGCTCTGCGAATGCCATCCTCTCCCACCACACCCTCTCCAGCTGACCCTCTGCCCTCCTCTGTCTGCATCAGCTTGTTTACCTGGGTGTTAGTAGACGAGCGAATGCTAGACAGGGGGACAGAGAGAACCAGTGTTGCAGAAATACAAGCAAGACAAAACAGGACAAAATATCATATGTGATGATTTTGGTACGGCTAAACCTACCTGGCATACAGAGTGCAGAAGAGGAAGATGATCAAACCCACAATGCCCTGAGCATCCCACCACTGCACCACTCCTGGGGTGCTGTCACCAGGTGACTGAGTAGTGCTGACGTTTGCCACCAGACTCAGCAGGCTGGGGTTACACTTGCGATCTAAGACAACAGAGCACACACATATAGGCGCACGCACGCACACATGCATTCATGTGATTAGATACTCAATTACACTGTAATAGCTGATGGTGATTGGTTGTAGCCCAAATGGCAAAACATTCTTTATTCTTGTGCACATTAAGTCAAATTTTTGGCACTGATGATGGTAAGAGATGCATTTGGCAATATATGCACATCAGTAACACCATGTTTTCCAGTTCCTTAACATCACTCTTGTGTGGAAATGAATCTCTGCATGCGCATACATAAAACTAACCCTACAGTCACAACAAGCTTGCCCATTGCCGCCATTCACTTGGAAAGGGCAGATCGACAACAAGGAAGGTATGCCAACTACAGTATTAGCAGAAAGCTCCTTGCATGGAGTCAGATCAGTCTCACTATAAATGCAGACAGAAGGGCTCACAGATGTATTTGTGACACACACACAAACATTTTGTATTTAAGATAAATGTGGTAGAAATCTACAAATGTATTTAAAAGTCTGAATGTTAATATTTCTGTACAGACTGTAGAACCTATATTTGGTACAAACTGGTACATCTCATCTCAGCTGCCTGGTGTCTGGTAGCTGCTCTCCAGGTAAGTGATAACTCTCCTGTCAAGCATGCTTCACCACGTTTGAGTTATGAATGCATGCTAAGTTAGTGATGTAGCATTTGATACTATCGTTAGCCAACATGTTAGCCATATAATGCTGAAAGACAACCAAGGATCATCCATTAGCTAACTAATGCTAATGAGGGAAATGCCCAAACTAAACAACTGTATTATACAACGTGGATGTACATTTCATAGTTGAGAAGTTGTTTTATATTGTTGTGTACTGTGCATGGATGTAACTGTACCATAGATGCGAATTTGTTATATATACAATGATACATATTTCTGTACACATTGAAAAATATCTATGCTATATATATGCAAATCCTGAAATACATTTGTGAATCCTTCTGTGTGCACTCATTAATACTGAGATTGACCTGACCATATTATTGGTCCAATAGCATGTCGTGGAAAACTCACCAGCGTGATCAAAATGCTGCAGCAGATAATCAGAAAGTACATATTTTGAGAGAAAACAGTGAGTATAATCACAACTAAGCATGCAACCAAAAGCTACAGTGGAGAGCTGCAATTGTGGACTAAGACAACTTACTTGGATTGTTAGTCATTGCAGACCAAGTGACATACATGGTGTAGAGGGAGATGAGGGAAGCCTGGAGCAAACCAGAGTGTGGCTGGGCTTCCTGTAACAAACAGGACAAACATGCACTAAATCAATCTGCCAAAATGTAAAAACCACAAAATGGAAGTGTCAAGCTGCCTTGAAACAAGGGTTAAATAACTGTATTTGGATGTACTATGTATTCCAGTCAAAAACTCAACTGAGAGTGGAAAAATGAATCATTTCATCCATAAGGCAGGGGAGGAATAGATTTCTACAGATTACATTTTACTTATTGGAAATAGCAGCTCCTGTTGTGAAAGCACTAAATCGTTTTCTCAAAAGACAGAAATAAAGGCATGTCGACAGATAAACAGACGACAGATAAATGTGAAACTGCTTTTCACACTAGTGTTTTCGGTTTCTATTATTCTGAATTCTGTGTTTTACCATTTAAGAACATTTTGTCATTTTGTCTGACAGAATATCTGACTAGCCGTGACGTCTTCAACAAACTCATGTCTTGCATCTGCTAATGTGGTTGCACTTCAGAGAGTTTGCTGAAGCAATGAGGTCTTGCTAGCGTGCTGCCTCTCTTTCACTCAGAAGGCCTCTTTAACACAACTCTGTGAGTGTGCAAGAGAGAGAGACACTAACACATAGCAGCACAGGTAATGTGTGTGTCTTTGCCTCTTATCATCTCCGCTATATAGTACCCACCATCTAGGAGTACCTCTGCTTTACTTGTCCACACCACAAAACAATTGTCTGCATTAGTTGGGACATGGCCTTGGACTGGTCCACACTGTACCTGTATCTTAGGTAAGATGGAGACAATGGAGATGATGACGCAGAAGATAAGGTTGAGGCTGATGAAGACCTTGTGCTCTGTGCAGTCGTCAGGTTGTGTGTAGTAAACGTAGAAAAGCACCACAGCAGTGATAGCCAGTGAATAGTAGAGGACGGTGAAAGACAGCAGACCTGGCAATTGCACAAAGATACATTAACATAAATGTCTTTAAACTACAGGTCTAATAATGTTCTACTAATCTGGCCAGCAGAGCAGATCATCTAATCTATTCTAATAATATGTCAAGTGTATAACTAATTCTTTAGCAAATATGTAGTTCAACATGGTGAGAAAGGCCTCTTTTCATGTGAATGCTGTACCTGCAAACCAGCATTTGTTGTTACTATTTTCAGCATTTTCTACCCACACCTTGTTCCAGGAGTGGGCAAAGTCGATGAGAAGAATAAGCTGGATTAGAATGAAGATGAAAGATCCCACGACTCCAAAGTAAAACCACACTGTAAAGTGGAGAGAAAACAGAAACAGTTGAAACAGTTTCCAAAAAGTGTTGATCAGGGATGGATTCCTATTACATTGCCCAAATAACTGACAAAACACAAAGTCAGTGTCCGCTCAACAAAAGGATGCAGTGTATTACTTTCAGTTGTAATTCAACAGAGATTGTTAATACCAGTGTGAAATGTTCCATCAGGGATGAAAAAAGCTCCCACTGTAATTCCAATCAGGATCAGAAACTTAAAGAACCAGAACCTGAAAAATAAACAGTTACAACCCACCATCAGTACAGCAGGCAGAGGCAAGTAAGGGAAGGAAAACTGCCTCCATCCCTGAACACACGTGTTCCACATAAGCCCAATAAAGCACTCACCCATTCTGAATAGCTGCACGTGGGTCTTTGCTGCTACGGACACCAATCATGATGGCGAAGAACAGAAAGAAGAAGCAAGTCATGGCGAAGCACATACGGTACACAGACTTGTAGCCCACAATGACATCACAGTTAACCTGGTTTTCGAGAACAGGTATAGCAGCTCCTCCCTGGCAAAATCCTGGGATCTGCAAAGCAGCAGAGGGTCGAGAAAACAGAACTGTAATCTATAAAGTATTTACTGGAGAGAATATGTCAATGACCAAGGACTTTCTCTGCAAAACTTAATTTGTTGTAATCTAAATAAAATGTGACAAAATGTGCTAATCATTCTATCAAAATTTGATATCATTTTATCAGAATGTGATAATCATAATCATTTGGCTTCTGTGTAGCCTTTAACTATGCAAATAAGTAAGTGTAACTATCCTATCTCAGCAAATTTCACATGGAACCAGAGACCTAGGTTTTTTTTTTCAAGTTAGTTAAGGTAGGTCATCACAGCTGCTTCCAATATGGAAATACCGTATAGAAAGCACATGAAAGATGCACAGAAAACACATACAGTAGTTCAGGAGATCTAAATAAAGGTTCAAAAGGCAATACAACCCTCAACAATGTAATGTAACAGCATTGAGAGGAACAGCCCTCTTACTTTACGGAGCTGTGCCTCCATTCCTGGAAGGATCATGATGACAGACACCATTGTCCCCAGCAGCAAAAAGAAGGAGAAAACCAGCCGTGTAACGGTGGAGTTATTGGAGGAGGGACAGCAGCCACACAGAAGGCATGGTGCTGAGCCACACAGACAGGAGGCCTGTGTGTGATGAGAGAGGAGTGAGAGGGGGAAAAAAGAGTTAAAGCTTTGGGCAGGACAGGCCTCTACAAATCAGATAAATGTCAAATGAATGCAGGCATTTGCTTTGGCACAATGCGAATCACAAATAGGCTTTGACTGATTAGAAATACTGGACTGGTAAATTATTTATCATGACAGTGCAGTTCCTATACTGGATCCAAGTGGATAAGCACCACCCACATATCTGACTCATTTGTTAGCTAAATTTAAATAAATAACTACACAACACGAGCCTTACCGTGCTTATCCTGGTTTGTCATGTAAACTAGGACACAGATCTCCCCCGGCTTTTAAGATGTGTTGACAGTTAGTCCACACAGAAAAAGGCAGTCTACAGTTTATTCAATCGAAAGCTGACTTGGCTAACGTAGACGTTAAACTGTGCAAGCTAACGTTGCTGCTGTGTTGGCCGGACCAGGAACTGCTGTCCAATATAACCAGCCATGGCATAAAGCACAAAGTCAGGTGTGTCAATAACACGCTACCATTTACTTAACCTAACTTAACCTAGCTTGGCCTGTTATGACACTTTCTCAAATATTACAGTTACTTCCCTTGCTAATTCACTAGCTTACTAAGCTAACTTCCTTGAAATGTCTATTGTTAGCCGTATGTCCAGTGCAGCTAGCTACCCAGCGTTAGTATTGGACGTTAAGTCAATAACTAACGGTAGTCATAGTAAGAGCATTTTAGGTTGACTGTCACGTAGCGCTTGACCTAACGTTAATTCTCTAGCTAACCTTCAACTCAACTTAGTTTAGCTCATCTAACGTTAACGTTAGGACGAAGCGATTGAACCAAAGCCTTCTGTTTGTATCGTATCGTATCGTATCGTATTGTATTGTATACTTACACAGCTGGCTAACGAGCACAAGGCCAGACAAGCCCCCATGTTGACATTAAAATTCTGAAATTACTGTTTGAGTACGGTGGCCTCTCGCTTTCCTGCACAACACTACTGGAAAACACAAAACAGTCGGAAGTGGCTTTGCTAATTTTCAAAATAAAAGCCTTTACAAGTAGCTCAAATGACAAGCTTTCAACATAAAACACCGATTATGTAATAAAATGCAAGCACCAAGACATGTTAGTGTGGGACGAATATAAAAGGAATCTGTTTTAACCAAAACAATCACTGCATATACAATTATGCTGCATTTTTAGGACAATACATCTTTGCGTGGTTGAGGGCTTAAATGTTGTTGTATGTGTTGTGGTCCTGTTCATTTCACTCTTCCAAAAGAGTGTAGTTGTATATGCAAAGCACATTGGATAACAAGACAGTAGATGCAGGGACTTTGAAACCTACCATCTGTTCTCTCACTCAACATCCCAGGAGCTGAATGTCTGTTGTTTAAAACTACATGGACAGCAGGAGAGAGGCTGTCAGGTGCAGACAGGAGCTTCTTCAAAAGCCCCTGCTGTTGGTAGAGCACCTGCACAGCAGGGAGCCAACAGAGATTAGGTTATTAATAGCACTATTAATATCTAACCTGGAACAAAGCATATTTCAGTGCCAAATACTCAATTAATTCTCTGGCAAGCAGGAGTTTTTAGAACTAGTGGCGTAAGTAAAAAGAATCAGCTTGGACATTTCTCAATTAACAGAACACTAAAAGGAAAATAATGCTTACATTTTATTGAGTTTATAGCTAAAAAATAAACCCACAAGGCATATAGCCATAAATCCATTGCAACATAAGTGGATTTTGCTGTTAATTCCTAATATATGCAATGCACAATGTAGGCTACAAAGGCATCATATTGCCTTGCATGGATCCAGTCTCTTGCAATGAGGATAACTATACCATGATATTTGTCCAGGGAAACCACACTACCACAGCTGAACAGTTCTTGAAAGGAAAAGTATACAAAATATTAATAATAATAAGAAGAATTTTTCATCTTCTCACTGCACCCACAGTCCAACTTCCAAGTCAGTGGTTAGGCGGAAACTTGTGTTTCATAATACCATGTCATGTGAGCAACCTAAAGGCTTTCTTGATTTGATGATTCTGCTACATGTGCATTTTAAATATTTGTCAGGTTGATTCCTCTATCCAACACTAGGTAGCAGCATTTAACCACAATTTACATTACTGCCACTGAATTTAATGGGCGCCTATAACCTATATTTCATATTTCAACAGCTTACCAGACAATAGTAATTCTACAGTGAAAGACAGACCTTGGGGTGATTTCGAGCAAAGTTTAGAGCATTTACCCCTATTACCTATTCACTACATGTTCCTGTATAGGAGAATGATGGGTATCCAACGAGCAATATCAAAAATCCTGAGATGGAGAGAATGTAGTTACAGGCAACATTTTGGAACACAGTTTGATTCAATATGTCCTGTCCCCAACATGCCATCTTGTACCACACCAGCAGCATCAGTCAAATATACTCTGTCAGAACATCAATGAAATTAGTTTATGGCTTATTCTCACTAGAGGTTACATTGATTTGACTGAAGCATCTGGTAGCTGAATATAAGGCAATTAAACTAAACTCTTTTACAGAGTCAATTCATCTGCACCATTCTTAACTATTTGTTTAGGGTGAATGACAGCAGGTGGGCTGTTTGCAGGGCTGATATTAATATACGAAGAATGTCAGTGAATGCATCCATTGCTTTTTTTCCGAAATCTACACTAAGATCTATGCGTGTACTGGGGAGGTGTGTGCACTCAGCTTCTTCCAAGCTGCTGACATGATATCTGCACCAGGGCCAGAGATAGCCAATAAACCATAACAGGAAAGAATCTAAATGTCTAATCCACATCCTGCATGTAATATCCTAAAGTTATATGAAAATGTAAAAAAAAAAAAAAGTTTTATGTAACACTTCTGTACAACACATGCATCCAAATATTCTCTTTATACTGATCTAAAAGACAGAGATAGGTTACATGTTTGGAGGCTCAGGGTGGCATTACAAATATTGAACTTTAATTCAAACTCCATACTATATTTTATTACCGTATTTCATTTCAAATAACAGTAGGGACCCTCTGGTAGTAAGGAAAGACCATGCACCATATTTAGCCTGATATTGGGCAGAACTCCAGGATATGAGTTTTAATATTAAGATGGTGTATATCTGATTACAGTTACAGGAAAAAATGCTTTTCAGCTGACTCCAATAAAAGCCTTCCTGATTTGGGATCAGGTATGGGAAATACCCAAAATGCAATTTATTGTATGATCTGGTAATGCAGTCCCAAGTAGCAAGAAGAAAATGGACATATTTGCAACCAATTCGTCATGCTACTTATGTATATCAGCCCATTACACCAAGTCTGCAAATGCTTGGGCAAAATGAAAACTTAATATGTAAGATTACTATAGGACAAGTAATATGATGCTGAACCTGCAGGGCTGCACTGTCTCAGAAAATACTCCTTACCAGCACTTTTTAATTCTGTAATAATGTAAATGAATTTAAATACTCTATGGACAGTAGTATCATGAAAAAAACTCATAAGCATCATTTTATTGCATATCCACTGATAAAGACTACAGAAACCTCAGTTTCACTGTTTAAGGGAAGCTTACAAATATACCGCTCTTTATACATCTCGTCTGTTGTTTTTTGTTTAAAAGATACTCCTGATTAAAAGTAACTGCAATATGCTGAATAAAGAATATTTTGTACATCGATGTTGAGATGAATCAACCTTTATGCAAATTCTTTCTCCTATTTAACATATTAGCTGCCTCTGGGAACCTACTTTCAGCTCAGGAATCATTTTCTTCTCAGTTTCTTTTGTATGTAAATGTATATGGTAGAGTACTTTTTAAACTAAAAGTAAGAGCCAGTGGGTTTTTAGCCACTCACCCCTGTGAGTCTCCTGCAATCACCTCTTCCCTCTGGCTTTGACGGGCTCACTTGGCTGGCAGCTGATGTTTGTTTCTTTGTTTTATTGTTCATGTGGATGCAGTGGCCAGGATTACAACCTCACTCTCCAACCATCACTACTCTTTCATCACTCATTCCAATGACATTCTTGTAGTTTTCCCTTTAAGAAGGAGTTGCAAAGAAAAAACATTTTACAAGAGAGAAATATTGTTCTTTAGCTTTTTGAGGTCATTTCTGTTGGGTAGTGGAAAATTGAAATGCAAATACATGCAACAGTAAATCTAGAGAACGCTATACATGTAGCCTGGAATAAGTGATTTAAATCAAGTGATTAATCTACTGTAGTCTATCTTAAATTCACCTCATATAGGGCACAACACGAAGGACACAAAGGGAGATAATAGTTTGTTGGCAGGCTCAGAGGGTGTCTGAGAAGCTGGATGCAGATAGGTATTTTTCATAAATGATTCCATCGCCAGTTTAATGACTCGTGAACTTTAATATACTTTTGGGCAGTGATGAAATTCTTCATTTGTTTTCAGCTACCAATTGCAGGTACCAAAAAAATAGGTGTCAGTGTTGGGGTAAACATTCAAATGGACCGCAACCTGTTATTCCATTATGAACTACAACATTTGATTTCACGGTGTTGCATCCCTGAGATAGAGAAAGTGACCAGGTTTTGGTTTTGTGAGTAATGAGAGCAATAAGGAAGGATACACAGTGATGCAGAATGCTTTACAGAAACTCTATACATCATCTGGCCTTCTTTAACAGCTCAGAAAATATAATTAATATTGGTTTATCACCTTGGTATTTCATGACTATAAGGGATATAGATCTCTGCAGTGTACTGACCCAAACATAAGTAAAGTCACTGTAAAATATGTATAATAGTGTGCATTCTTTGTCTGTGAATGACTCACACACTTACACTTTGAATGGTTGTGCACATGTACAATAATGTGCCTTGTTTGACTTACTCTATTATTTGCTTAAGTATCATATCTTGCATCTTCTCCTTTTAAACTGATGCTTCTTAATATTGCATTATCCCCTTTGCTGCTGTAACACTGCAAATTCTACTGCTGTGGGATTAATGAAGCATTATCTTATATCTTATGTATAGGATAAATAAAGTGTGCTAGTCCACACTGTCTTCTGCATTTGGCCACAAATTTTCATCCTTATGTCCTCTTTACATCGGAAAAAGAATGTTTTCCCTTGTCTGACCCATCCCTGGTAATCTTCTGCAAAAATGTAGACAACCATACACTGTGTTCAAGAGGGCATCAGATCATTTGGCTGGTGGTCATAAACTTGTGTTAAACACTGAGTGTTGACAACGAAAAAAGAAAAGAAAACTGCAGTCACGTACTGATGTAGTTCTGTTAATACACCCAGGTATACAGTGAAGAAAAAAAACAAGCCCACTTTGCTGTACCACTTAAACTAATACTTACAAGCAACTGCAGGGTCCTCTAAACGCAACACTTAACTGAGCACGTGTCATAAACACATATGTGGATGATTTAATTGACAGTTACACAACGTTACGTAAAAGCAGCCAGACTTGTTTCGCTCCACGTCCCTGTGGAAGTGCGACTGCCAGCGTTCTCTTTGTTATTGAGCCTGCTGGCGCTTATACTTTCGATACTGTCTGTGATTGGCGGGTTTGGACCAATGAATGCAAACAACTCTGGTGACGTTCTCCATCGGTAGCTGATGGCGCGAAGGTGCAGATGTTGGCGGCCTGAGAGAAGAAGAAGAAGAAGAAGAAGAAGAAGAGGTCTGTAGTTCAAACAGAAGCGCTTGACGGTGAGAACAATGGGTTTATGCTAATGTTTAACCAGGCTTTCAGGTCGTTCAAAACTACTGCTAATAGAGTTCAAGGTCGATTGGGGCATTTATTTATTTATTTTTTTTTGCAGGTTTAAGAAGTCTGTTCAACATCACTGGAGTCAAGTGTAGTTAGTAGTTAACGGACTTTACTGTTACGTAATGGCCGATGTTCAGTAAACGTTACTTACAATAATGTTACGTCAAAAATCAAAAAAACTTTTAAAAATCCATTATCATAGGAGCAACTCATAATAACATCTTACCATGTACTACAAGTCGACGAATTGCGTTCATTTACATGAAATTTAGCAGACTATGTTTTATTGCAGTCGATATCAAAGAACTTAATCATGAGCATGAAAAGGCACCATAGGAAGTTAAGCTTGCCAACTCTAACGTCGAGGCGAGAGCTTCATTGTTCTTGCTCTTGCTTTTAGTGACTTCTTCACAATGACCTGTTCGTTTGTTCATTCTTTTCGTTCGTTAGTATTTCAAGTGTATGTTGGAGCAATTTACCGTTATGTGGACAGTGGGCACTTCACGTGTTAGCACTGAAATTAAGTCATTTTACACACCCCTCCACTGTGTGGCTGTTATTGATGTTGAACTTGTAACTGAGGTGGAGAGCCTGCCTGACATGTAGTGACATGTTGCAGCTGGTAACAGATTATGTAATTTATAACAGCACAATATGAAGCTGTACAGCACCCACTGTTGTTATTCATGTTGAGAAGATGAATTATTGCATCCACGTGTGTCCAGTTTTGACGTTAAACAACATAAGTGTACATATTTAGTCAGTGAAGGAATGAGGTTTTCAACTGGTCTTAATGTGCCCTAAACAGTGTGTGTTTTAAATCTACAAGTCAAAACAGGAGGGAAAATTAGAAATCTGTTTTTGAAAAGGCATGCTCGCATGCTTGAGCAATGATCTATCAAAACATGAGCTGTCACTGTCGAACAGGACGGAGGACATGCTGCAAAAACAGCTCTGTGTTTGTTCATATGTGGACAGTTCACCAAAGTGAAGTTAAGGCTTATCCACTCTGTACAATTAGACACTTATTGCCTGATTACAATCTGTTTTTTCAGGTTTTCTTCTCGTGTCAGAAAGGCAACATGTCTGCTGAAATGGCAAGCTGTGAAGGTAGGTGGAAACGATGCAAATAGCAGTGTGGATGAGTAGTCTTGGTATGCAATAGTTCATTTAAGAAAAAATTAAAAGAAAATCTGCCAGAGATCTTAAATGCATTTGAAATTCAAGGCTGCAGAATGAAACGCGCAAAGAAATGGCCATATATAACTGCTAAGCCAGGAATACCTTTCCCTAAGTAGTGCAAAGCAAACCCCCGAAGACCTCTAAAACAGTATGACTCAAACATGTTATTTAATGCTACACAAGTAACTAGAGTCCTTTGATGTGGTTGGTATAGCAAGTTGCAAAAGTGATGTGTAAGGCAGCAGTCCTACCTAAAGCAGTCTTTATTTGTCACGTCTTTATTTTCCATTTCCTGTTCATTGCTTCAGTCAAATGCTGCCACACAGCAGGGATTATTGTTCTCTTGTGACCTCTCTGACAAAGCAGTGACCCCTAAAGGTTGGCAGGAGGCCAGCTCAACCCCCTTTAATTATCCTCAGTCAGGCAATGAGTCTCAATGGAAGGATATTAACAGTTTTGATAATCAGTTCATTGTTTGTCATTTATCAAGTAAAACTGGCTGATATTAGTATTGAGTGAAAGTATTGAGTGAAAGTATTGTAGCGTTGTGATCTTTACCTCTGATCTCACACCATCACACATCTGCCACAACTTGGCCATGTTGTGTACCAGCCAGCACTAAAAAATGCCGTGTTTTACAGACATCCAGGTGAGGGAGCTGAACAGACGTGCCTCAGGTCAATCATTTGAGCTCATCCTGAGCCCCTCAAAATCAAACTCCAAGGGCAACTTGCTGTTGTCCCCTCTGAAAAAGGAAATATCACAGGATGAGTTTCAGAAGAAAATGGAAGCTGCAGAAGAGAGACGCAAGGTATTGTTAGAAATAACAAAATTGCCAACAGAAATTATCTTTTTTTTTTTGCTTCAGTTAGCCTAGCACATGGGTTTAGGATTCAGATCCTGTTAACTTACTGCAAAAGTTCTCTCGACATTTTGCCAGAGCCAGGGGGCTGAAGTGCTGAAACGCTTTGCTGAGAGACGGGAGCATGAGAAGGAGGTCATTCAGAGGGCCGTAGAGGGGAACTGCAACTTTATGAAGATGACACAAGAGAAATTTAACCAGAAGATGGAGGTGAACAAAGAGAACCGCACTGCAATGATGGCAGCTCTCATTGAGAAACAGAGGGAGAAGGTAAGCTCCTAATGACATGTCAGCCCATCTTCATGTTTAATGATGACATAATGAAAACTACACTTTTGTGATTCTTCTGTTTTTTAACTCTTCCAGGACAAGAAGATCGAAAAAGTGAGGAAGAACAAGGAGGCAAAGAAAGAAAAGGAGATTTAATTTGTTTATGGTCTGGAAACAGTCTTCACAACTCCAAAGATAAGCTGTACTTTTTTAGCTGACGCTTTCATGATATTGTTTGTTGTGTTAGTTCTTATGCTGTTGAATAAAAGGGGATTATGCTTTGTTACGTTGGGTGTGGATGTAGTCTGATTAAGTCTTATGCTGGCAGCTGATTACATTGTAGTTTTTGTAGTGAGAGCTATATTTTTCCATTAAGAGGTATTCCGTTGTAATGAATTGGTGTTTAGACTTCATACTGTTGATCTGTTCATCATATAATAGTGTGTGATGCTGTTGTAAGATGGAATATACTGTACAATATCAACCATTAAAGTCTGTATTCACAATTTAGTCTTTGTATAGAATGAATTTGTGCCTCATTAATGTTGAAGATGAAATGATTGTAGTTCTGCGCCATATGATGAAGATTGCCATAACAAACTGAAGACGGAAAACAGCAGTTCTGGATTCTATTACCATATACTAATACTTTGACACTGCTGACACCTAGTGGCAGTTAGGTCATCTTAGTGATAGTTTTATAATTGTTAAATGTAACAGCTCCCAAGGGGGCCTAAGATAGATCTCAGGGGTCACCATATCAAGGAGAGAGGAAAAAAAATCTGTTCCAGAAAATGTTTATTTCTAATGTTTTTTCTTGTGAAAAGATGTATATTTGTACCTCTTCAGGCCTATAAAAATCCTTCAAATCTGCCACACACATACCAAACCAATGATGATGGTCACAAGTTGCTGCAATCCCACAAAGGACGGGAACCACTATCATATGTCATAATAATGATAAGAATAAGACATCTTTCATGGGTTAGTATCTTTCCTCAGTGTGTATCCATCAATTCATTGTTTATACCTGCTTATTCCCCTCAAGGTCTTGCTGTGCCCAGTATTTTCTGAACAAGGACTGGTTGAAAGGCGAGGAAATGCTATGCTATCGCTGTGGTAACACAAACATATTCCCACATTTACACCTAAGGTCCAAATTACAGCATCAGATTTATCTGACCGCCATGTCTTTGGACTGCAGGGACATAAAAAAAATGCTCTAATGAGCACAAGACAGTGTTAGTGGACACGGCTGACTTGTAAGCAGCGGTATCATCATGCAGAAGAAGCTAAATGGGCCGAGCACTGACTGTTACAAGCTGTCAGAATAATGACCTTGTCACATATTCTTGTGGTTCGGAGAGTGAAATGCTCAGACTACTTTGTGGCACAAACTCAACAGTTCTCTTACAGCTAGCTACACTCTTGCATGTGCTGAAGATATAAAATTATTTGAGTTGAGGTTAGTTTCATTCCACTACTGTCTTTCAGACAGACATGAGACAACACCTGCTTGCCGCACGATCTGCAAAGTTTTGTGTAAGTAGTGAGAAACCTTGTCAGCGTTTTTGGGTTTGTTTAGGTTTGCTCAGATCCTGCAGAGGCTTGCAGGCAGCGTCAGGTGTCAGCCATACTGGAAATGTCACTCAGTGCCAAGTGTCACCTGTTCAGTGTGGAGTTCAGAGCAGTTGTGTGCGTGTACTCAACCTGAGAGCATGCAGATGTGGGACTGTGGGATAACCCTTATTTGTATGTTGTTCTGTGTATTTGCATTGTCCATTTTTAAAACTCGTCTTAAAACACATTTTTATTCCTTGGCTTTTGACCAACCTGAGTTGAGTTGAGTTGTGTATTTATTTTTTCTTTAAAATTTGTGTGTTAATTTCCACCTTTTTGTGCCTGAGGAAAATAAGATGGAACATCTCAAGGTTTTCTTTTTTTCAAATTAAAAATTTAAATAAGTATATGCACAAATTGGATATCAGTATTTGTGTTTTTTTTTTTTTTTAAGTTTGCTATTAGATTTGAATAGGCACTGTCTGTTTATGTAACAGAAAATTGCATTTTGTTTGGTAATATCATCAAGGTCTCAATTAATTTGATGATTTGGGGTGGTTTTACTCCACACATATTGGCATTTTATGCTGCATTTATACTGATAATTGAAGTAAGGCTCATGAAGTGCGATGTAAAATGCTAGAGAATACACATGGTTTTAAGCCACACAGCTGCCTTCATGGACCACCCGTTTTCCTCAGCTTCAACAAAAGTTTTTGCTTAAATCCAACAAACCACAGCAACAGATATGCAGCTTTTTTGAGACACTGCACCTGAAACATCCCATGCTGCATGTCATAATCCCTCTCACTCATGTTTAGATTGTTTCTTGGTGATTTTCATACTTTGTGTTCGCAGAAACAGTCAAGCGTAACTTATAGAAATGTACACATGGTTGTGCTTGGGGTGAATCTGTATTGCTATGCACAAACACATACACAGACACACCGTGCTGCACAATCCCATCTTTGTCATGTGCTGGGAGGAAAATGCTGGATTCATCAGCCCAGAAAGCTGCTTGTCCCACAGTGCTGTGTTGCTCAACTGACAACACAGGGCACAAAGGCTGGTTTGACTCCACTACCCCTTTCTTAGCCTGTTCTGGATTTTTGCAGCCTTGCTCATGATCATGACTTTTCCTGGCTTAACCAGGTATTATCATCATCAGTTTTACCTGCACTAATCCATACTGTGAATCACGCTCTGAGCTTCTGTTGACATTTTTTGACATTGTTCACCAAAGTCAGCCTTATTCAGTTTAAGACACAGATCACCCTGGGGAGGACAAACAGGAGGCTGAAACATATTCAGTGTTATCGTAGACACACACTGAATCCGTCTGCTGGGAACATACAGTATGAGACGGTCTGAATCAGGACACAATGCAGATCTTTCAGAAACACTGAGTCCAACAATGGGACTCTGTAACTGAACGAGAGGCACAGACCATAAAATGAATTTCATCACTCTAGTCAAGCAGAGACATTGCTTATTTTGATAACCAAATGAGATCCAGTGTGGTTATCGCTGTAATTTGGAAGCCACACACTGACAAAGGCATACTGTCCACTTTAAGACTGTATCGTCATTCTTCAAATTCTACCACAGGTACAAAAGCATGATGTACAATCTAAACCTTATTTGAATGTAAGACCTTTAAATTTACATGGCTCAGTGTCTATTTCATTGGAATTGGCTCAAGTGGATGACTGGAAAATGATCCAGCATGTGCAAAACTGGATTTCCCCGTTCAATCTTTGTGAAATCCACAGGAACTTTCTTTCTATTTATTTGCATGCAGTCTGATGGACACACATATGGAATGTGGTTTTAGTAAATATACTAAATAAATAAATATGCCTATGAAAATATAAATATTTATTTTATAAACTGTTAGATGGATTGTGGAATAACACAATATACGATAATATGAGATATTGTCATATTATGACCCCCTCATGAGTTAAAAATAAGGTTATCATTAATTCAGTTGTGTGTGACTAAATGATTCATGACATATATATATCTATATATCTATAGCTATATATAGCTCTGTGTGTGTGTGTGTGTGTGTGTGTGTGTGTGTGTGTGTGTGTGTGTGTGTGTGTGTGTGTGTGTGTGTGTGTGTCGAAGATGAAATGATTGTATATTTTTATTTATTATTTTTTTTTAGGTAAGCACTAGACGTAAAGACACCGGTAAAGCAGTTTGTTACATATGAGGCGAACCAACGACTCCTGATAAGACTCAGACGCCTCATGAGTGCCATACCGTCATGACAGTGGAAGAATTTCCGTGGAGAGTGGGTGGGCTGACTGACCAGTCGGGCGCTGTCATTGGTGTCTCTCCCTACGGGCCGGCAGCGCGTTGCGTGCCGGCGCATACAAGAGCTGCGTCGTGTTCGCCGATTGGCTAGAAAACCCGCCTGTCAAGCTAGCACGCATCCTCCTAGCAGCTGCGCTGTGAGAGCCGCCGCCGAGCGCTGATCCCATCACGGCCATCCTTTCTCCGCGCACCCCTTCAAACAATGTTATCTATATTTTGTGCGGCCCCAAATCGTTCATCGGCTGCTAAAGTTAAGGTTTCGGATTGATTCTACCATCTACAGGTTTGTCCATTTTCATTCATTTCATCTCGAAAATTCGTGCTGTATTTTTCTCGGTGTAACGTTAGAGTGGCGTGAAATGCGTTCAAATGCGGCTCGAACGCGAAAGCGCTATCATTTCTTCTGAATGTGCAGCGGTGCTTTGATAATTCATCCCCGAACAGCGCGCAGGTTTGTGATGCACTCGGAGAATTGAAGCAAGCCTCGAGGCTCGGTGGAAATGTGCATGCAAATTGATTTCGGACACTGGATCTTAAATATAAAACGTGTCGATCAGGTGCAGATTTGCTTGTGGGAATTCACCGCAACAGGCCCCACACAGGCCCGTGTTTAATACAATCATTTTGAAAAAGCCGTCTTTGTTACAGTACAGCGTTTTTCTTTACCTATTAATATTTCAAAGGATTGTAACCCTTGCTGGAAGCTGAGGGTGTGGACGTCGGATGGGGTTATGTTACGTAATCCCTTCCCATTCATCACTCCACGCCTTTCCTCCTGAACCTCGGCCTGCGTTCATCCCACACAGCCTGGTCACTGTGAAGCTGCTGTCTCTGCTTTCCGCCTTCACCACATCTGTGGGAAGCACAGCACACGAACCCAGAAAGATCTGGAGTGGGAACATAAAATAAATGATGGGTTGAACAGATTTTAACCCTGCTCTCTGTATTTGTAGAGGGCGCTCATATTAGACGGAGCCCAGAAGACAGCGGGTCTAGTTCAGCTGGCTTTATCTCAATTTAAGTCCGGTTGATAGTGTTGCGACACTCAGAGAGCACACTTTGCTGCACAGCATTGCAGGAAGTGTATTTATTTGAGCCTGAGTACAAAAACTAGTTTTGCCAGATTTGATGAGAAAGAGCCAGTCAAGCAGAGTATCATTTTCTTATCAAACATGTAGAGATCAGAGTGCAAAAGAAGTTTTAAACCAGCATTTGTCTGATGGCTGCTGCTAATATCGATCCCTGGTAGAGATGTGCAGTACTTATTACATCCACAGGTCAGGTCTGAGCCTTTTTCCAGTGCTGTGCTGCAGTGATAATGTTGCATCTATTTGAGAGGAAATGGCTTTGGAAGCAAATGTCTGGCCTTTTATCTTCCACCATTTATATTGTGACACCTGTATCTATAACATCTCTGGGTGTGTTAGACACCTGTCAGATTATTTCATCATTAATAATTTTCTTTCTTTTTGTGGTAGCATTGTCCAAACAACTTCCACTATCTCTCATATTAAAAACCATTTCCTCCTACCAAGCTGCCTCTTAAACATAGACACTGTGGGAAATATTGATTCTGCATCAAGCTTGACACTTTTCAGGAGGTAATTTCCTGTCGAGAACAAGTGCCTCATTGGCAGGATTTATGACTGTAGGGACAGCTAAGGTCAGAGCCATACTGCACCTGAGGTCTTGTGGTTTGCAGCATTCTGTCAAAGTGATGCATCATCTTGCATGGCAGATTAAAGGCTTGGCAACACCTTCAGAGACGCCAATCAGATGGTCAGCCGAACATGCAAAAACAAAGCGACAACACCAGGAATTACCCTCAAAACTGAACATTGTGGAGCATATAGCGGATAAAGAGGCAGAATTTTTTCTTAGGAGTAGGAGGAGATTAAAACTGAGGTAAAAGGAGAGAGAATATTGGAGTTATGTCCTGTCAAGGTGGCCAAAAACACAACTCCTGGACAATGTTAATGGTGCTCTGTGTCTGCTGAATCCGTTTGATAACATGTTAGCCACAGCAACTTAAAAGGGTTACAGTGAGTGTTGCTTTTCAGCTTGCTCCACTGCCCCCAAGTGGCCAAAAAAATATTGCAGCTTTAAGAAAATGTCAATGGAAATGTCACATGGCATTTGTCCCATCTGTTATTTGTCATTTAACCAGATGTTTCCATTTACCTCAATCCAGGGATGCAACTAAGGATTATATTTATGATCGGTTGATCTGTTGGTTACTTTTGGATCAATCATTTGGTTTAGAAAATGTGAGAAAACAATGACAATCCTGCTTGTATAATCCCTGGGTGACATCATCAAATTACCTGTTTTGTTTTAACAACTCTACAAAACAAAATGTATTCACTTTACAAATCTTTTTGTTGGATAGTTGACTTGAATGACCAGTTGATTTTCCACACTGTTGATTATTTTTCTGTTCATTAACCAAATGGTTATTGCAGTACTGCTGTGTGCTAGTATTGCAGGAACACATGCACAGACAGTACAATCTCTGCACGCACAGATGCACACACAGACCTGGAGACAACAGTAGCTCAAAGGCAGACAGATATTGACTAACTGTCTGTTGGTTTTATTCTTTCTGCCCTCCTTTCTGGCCTCCAGTTTGCCATGGCGACAGTGGTGATGGAGCAGATCGGTCGCCTGTTCATCAACGCGCAGCAGCTGCGTCAGATCCCTCAGCTCCTGGAGTCGGCCTTCCCCACGCTGCCTTGCACTGTGAAGGTGTCTGATGTTCCCTGGGTGTTCCGCGAGCGCCACATCCTCACCGGCTACAGACAGGCGGACCAAAGCTGGCGCTACTACTTCCTCACCCTCTTCCAAAGGCACAATGAGACCATCAATGTGTGGACTCATCTGCTGGCTGCCTTCATCATCTTGGTGAAGTGGCAGGAGATCTCGGAGACGGTGGATTTTTTGCGAGACCCTCATGCCCAGCCCCTCTTCATCGTCCTCCTGGCAGCCTTCACCTACCTCTCCTTCAGCGCTCTCGCTCATCTCCTCTCTGCCAAGTCCGAGCTCTCCTACTACACCTTCTACTTCCTCGACTACGTGGGGGTCGCTGTCTACCAGTACGGCAGTGCCCTGGCCCACTACTACTATGCCATAGAGAAAGAGTGGCACACCAGAGTGCAAGGGCTCTTTCTCCCCGCTGCGGCGTTCTTGGCCTGGCTTACTTGCTTCGGCTGCTGCTATGGCAAATATGCGAGTCCTGAGCTGCCCAAGTTAGCCCTCAAGCTCTTCCAGGTGGTGCCCTCAGCCTTGGCTTACTGTTTAGACATAAGCCCTGTGGTTCACCGCATCTACAGCTGCTACCAGGAGGGCTGCTCCGACCCCGTTGTGGCGTACCACTTCTACCACGTGCTCTTTTTCTTAATCGGCGCCTATTTCTTCTGCTGCCCTCACCCAGAGAGTTTGTTCCCTGGGAAGTGTGACTTCATCGGGCAGGGCCACCAGCTCTTTCACGTGTTCGTGGTGGTTTGCACTCTGACGCAGCTGGAGGCGTTGCGAACAGACTTCACGGAGCGCCGGCCCTTCTACGAGCGTCTTCATGGCGACCTCGCACACGATGCCGTCGCGCTCTTCATCTTCACTGCCTGCTGCAGCGCTCTCACCGCTTTTTATGTGCGCCAGCGTGTACGTGCCTCTCTACACGAGAAGGAGGAGTAAGATTTGAAATGAGTAAAAAAAACCAAGAACGGCGAGTTTAATTTATTTTACTCTGTAGTGACCATTAATTATATTAAAATGTTTTATCTCTTTGAACATTATTAGTTTGTGACAGTGACTTATGATTTCTTCTATATGTGATCTGCCAAACTACAGTGGGCAAAAAAAAAAGTGATGAAGGGTTTTTTTTGACTGAAAAGGGAGCCTTATGATTGATCTGTAGCAGTACAGGTAGTATTTAAACACTGAAACGAGTCCTTGCGTCTGTGCTCTCCTCTTTTATTTGTCTGCAAGGTTGTTTTTAGTCATAGCATAAAGAAATGTGGTTTTACCTCACCGTACAGAAATCCACTTTCTGTCAAGGTGTGCAGAAGAATTAAGAGGCGAGTTTCTTCAGATGCCTTCTAGTCAACGGCATTTCGAATAATCTGACTGTATAATCAAATCGTAGCATTTCAAACCAAGCAAGCATTTATTTTTACAATTTACAGTCCCATAACACTTTGTATATCGCAGTCAGACACAAATTCAAACCCAATTTGAAATGGGCTCAGACACTTCATGTTTTTTCCTTTTGATTCTGCCCCTCTCTTTATGGATCAAAGCAGAGACTTATTTTTCAATTTATCAAGGCGCTGACACTGTGCCACACAAATGTTTGAACATATTCTGCGAAAGTTGGGAACCCAATTTGAAAACCAAATATTGGAGATTTTTTCCTTTGGGTGATAACATTCTGTTGGATTATGTTAAAATGAGGCTGGCACTCAGTATTGGTTAAGAGATAGATGGAAGATTACTGATGTCTCTCTGTTGTTGTGACAATGTTAGTTGTTTTTTATTCAAAGGGCTGGAACTTCAGCTTTTGCCTTCTCACATCCCATGATGTCAGTGCTTTTGCGCGCATTGTTTTCATTGTTGGTTGATCAGATTGGAATCACAAAAGTCGTGTCTGACTGGTGTTCTGCTTTTAGTATGTTTCTGTTTTTGTATGATGAATGTGTATGTGCCTCTACGCATGTCTTTCAGTATATACTGTGGATATTAAGTGTGTGAATGTCTATGAAAGCTTAGCCTTGCACTCCTTTCTTACCCTGTAAATAAGCTGTATTTCTCTAGAGTTATTTGCATCCCATTTTCTCTCCACCCAGTAGTGATCAGAACTGAATGCACCCTTTTTTTCTGGTGGAATACAGCTCATTCCTATTTTGCTGCATCCTTTCCGAGTGTGTATTGTGTTCAGTGTCCTCCTGCCTATCAGACTTTAATGGCTATGAATACATCATTTCACACTGCTGCACTGTTAAACCGAAGAGTCCCTTTTGTTTCTTTTCTTTTTTTGTCTGATGACTTTTGGTATAAAAAAAAAATCACACAGATATGGCTCACTGATAATGTTACTTAGATTTTTATCTCACATATCTTTAGTGTCAGAAATGATATTCATTAGAGCACTCTCTGTTCATGATGGTGTTTAATGTGCCAATGAATCTGTTATTGCTTCAGCGATGGTACTACTGAAAGATGGGTTCAGAGACTGAGTGTCAGAAGTGACAAGTTGATTTTAAATGTCTTGACCTGACTGCAAACCTGTTACTGGTGAGATTTCAACCCCTAAATATGAACCTGTTGACTTTGGCATTACTGACCTGGTATCATCGTGCACTGCCTGAATCAACTTTGTATATACTGTAGCTGACAACACTGGCTATGTTTACATGCATGGTGGTATCTGCTGTTAATGTGGTTATTCTGGTTTTGTGTTGACTCTTGGAAATGTCATAATTCTGAATAACTTGGCTAAACCTGTGCAAGATGCCTCCTCTGTTGTGCATGATTACACACAGATCAGCCACAGCATTAAAACCGCCTGCCGAATGTTCTGTGGCTCTCCCTCGTGCCGACATGGCAGCTCTGACCCATCGAGGCATGGATGCAGGGTCTCTGGGGGTGTCCTGTGGTGTCTGGCACCAGATGTTGGTGGTTCTTTGGCTCCTCTGCATTGTGGTTTGGGGCCTCCATTAGACGTGTTCCGGCTCATCCCAGCCCATGCTTGATCAGATTGAGATCTGGGTATGCCATCAGGGAAGGCTGTTGCCATGAGGGGGTGTAGCTGTGTTTTGGTGGCTGTTGTGTATTGAAGTAACATCTACATGAATGCCAGGACCTAAAGCTTCCCAGCAGAACATTGCATTGAATTGAGATGATCAGTGTTATTCACTTATCCTGTCAGTGGTGTTAATGTTGTGGCTGACCAGTGTAAATTATTTGGCAGCAAGACTGAGGCTCTTATGCACATGACTAATTTTGTACATGTAGACCAACAAAAGGCTTCATTCTAGGCTAATGATATCCATTTGGTAAGTGAAGCCTACAGTGTAGGTCTCTCACCAGCCCTGCCTGTGACATGAGTTTATTGTCCTGACCATCAAAAGGACCAAAACTGTTCCTACTGGGATTATTAGGAGGGAGCAGCTGGAAAGTGACCACTATTTTAGTTGGAAATGAAAATGTTTGTTGCAGCATTGATGCTAAAGACATGGATGCTAAACCTGACTAAGATCTTAACTGGAATATAGCCAGCACTCTTTACTGTAGAGGTGAATTTGTGTGTAAACGTAGCCTCTGATGCCACCCAAGGTTCCCCTTTATCCCTTTATGAAAGCAGGGTGAGAAGGACCAGAATGTGTTCTGCCTCTAAAAAATATGTGTGACTGACTGTACTAATATTCTGTGGTATTTAAGAAAATAAAGTGTTACAGTAACTCCAACTTCTCCTGTTTCATTGTTCACAGGTCAACAATCACAAGGGGGCAAAGAAGGATCGTAATAATTTGAATGAGCAACTCGAAACCCCAATTTAACCAGTGCTGGATATTTCAGTTGGATTCATAGTACTGAAACATGTCGGCGTGAAAACCATCTGTATGAGTTTATGTGGTTTGAATTCTCCACTTCAAAATGTCCAGAAAGTCATTTAAGTTCAGTTTCAATCCAATCTTTTGCTACGTGGCAATTTTTGGATCAAGAGAAGAGAGAAAAAACCCCTTGAACATTCAGTCTACTGAAAATACTAAAGTGAGCCTGAGTGGAATCGATCAGACGTCTGCCCTGTGTGGTTATGTTCGTGTCAGTCATAAGATCCAAGAGAGAGAAAATCAGGAACGACTGGAAATGCTGGACCGTAAATGTGTGTGATTTCACTTCAGACCACATAAATTTAGATGAGTTACATACACGCACACACACACACACACACACACACACACACACACACACACACACACACACACACACACACACACACACACACACACACACACACACACAAAATATTCCAGAGCGTAAAGTCAGTTCTTTATTTCCACAGAACACATTAATGTGTATGTTTCAAATCAGTGGAGCTCATTTTGATTAGATTTCACATTTATTCATTCAGCTGTGTACAACATAAGCACATTAACTGACATTCTTAGATGCATTTATTGGTAATCTTGGTGTTCAGTGCATGCCAATGTTAATCTTATATTTTAACTTTTATTTCCAGACAACGAAGGGAACATGTCCAGATACAAGACTGGTTTATGTCCAACTGGGGACTGGCCTGTTTTTATACTTTGCAGACAATAAAACTGCTCTGAACGCAGATATTTGTTAAACCATAGCCTCGTCAGTAATGTTATAAGGTCGCTGAAATTTGCAACAGGCAGTTGATTTTATTCTCAGACCTGACTCCTTGCAGAGGAATGGTTACAGGTTACAGGTTACGAGGTGGTAAATGTTAATCAGAAACAATAAAGCCCACTCTAAAATCTATGGTCTTCTCAGACTTGTCTCAGTTATGTTATCAGTCAATTCCAGCACCACCAGAGGGCAGCCTTGCTGTTTGGTTGAGCAGTAAAGTTTGCTAGTAAAGGTGAAGCCACAGCATATTGAGAGGATTGACTCATCTTAGGAAAAATTGAGTCTGAAGACGTACTTTGAGGTAAAAGAGCAACTCATCATGACAGCGTTGTTAATCACAATAACCCGAAATAATAAAGGCTGAATGAATTACATAACGATATTATAAAGAGACTTCTGGTAAAAGCATGGCCTCCTCATGTTGATTAATGAACACGGTTTGCAATATCCTGTTCAACAATGCTTTATTCATGGTAATAAGTATAAATCAGTAACTGAGTAACATATAAGCAAATAATAATGCTAAATTTGATGGCTCAAATGCTTCAAAGGTAGGATTATGAAAAGCATTGTGACGCTGTTGGCCTGTTTACTGCCGCAAGTTGAATGGCAACTGTGCCATTATGTCGATCCCACTCTGGGGTTACAAAGGCAAAAACGCAAAACAGATGGCTTCTGTCCTCTGTACTGTATACACAAGTCAAGATGTAGATAAGCACACACTTATTTTTTTCTTGGACAAAGAGCTCTAAATGGTATCAAGCCAGGAAAAAAGTTTCATCTTTCAGAGTTCTTCTCTTAATGACTCTGGCAAGAGTTACTTCATCCCACAAAACCCATGTTTACAAGAATTAATCTTTCCATTAGGGGGCACAAATGATCTGCATATCTTCCCCAATATGTGTTGCATTATTGATGCACTTTAAAATGAACTTGGGGGTCAATCAAGACAGTTTGTTTATAAATGCATTTTATTGATAGTGATACCCCGCTGCTGTAACTTATCAGAGTATTCATTATAAACCATCTGCAGTTTCCATTGCTTAACAGCATACTGTGTGCCGTTTCCTTTGTTGAATTAAACCGCCATTGAAAATGAACAAAAGTTAAGAATTGCTGTAAACACTTGCTTAAAAGACGAAGGATAATATTACATGATTAAACCTAATGTTATTCATGCAGCTGTTCCTTTGGGAGCCGTAGTTGCAGCAGCATTTTGCTCTCGCTGCAGCCTTGTGGGTGGCTCATATGGTTAATGTATGCACATGTATGCTTGTTCTGTATGTGTTGATGGGGGGGCTCGGGTGTTAAGACTTGTTTTTGTTTACGCCTGTCTTGATTTTTTTTTCTTCCTATATGAGGTGCAAGTTTGTGTGGGTTTACATAGTGTTGTGGCTTTTGTTGATAGTTGTCAGGAGCTTTACTTATGATGATTAAGCTGGCTCAAACACGGCATCTGTATAAGGTAACTGTCTCATCACGTTAAACCTTCTGTCTTTCACCTACCTACCTACATACACACACACAAACACATACGTTAACATTTATAACCTGAGTGGAAATTAATATGCTGCGCTAATTAGAACATCTTTAAAGTACATTTTCCTGTGATGGAGGAGAATAATTGAAATTTAAGGCAGAAATGGGCTCCTGATGTATCTACCGTGGATGTGATTAATTCACAGTGTTACACACTCAGACGGTCTTAAATCAAATGGCAGAGATAGTGATAATTGCCTTACAGCCTGCTTCCTGTCCTCTAACTATCAATTGCTTCCCCAGACTCCATCAATTTTCATATGTCTGTTTCTGCAGCAGCTCACCGTCCCTCTCCTCCCAGCCTCACTCGTCTTCTCTCCCTATGTCTTGATTCCTCTCTCCGCGTGTTGTGCTGCGATGCCATTGCTCCTCTCCATTCCATTTTAAACGCTTCATTTGCTTTGTATGATTTGTATCAAGGTTGCCGAGGTAATGTTGGGTGGCCTTGGTCTCCTATCGTGTTTTGTAATTAAAGGTTTGACTTGCTAGAGGGAACGGCTTTGTTCAGAGTTATTAAACCACCCTCTCTTTTTGCCAGGTGACAGACAGCCAACTTCTTTTTCCATCTCTCTTTTTTGATGAACCTCTTCTGCACTGCCAGGTATTTTGTTCCCACATCCTTTGTTATTGTGGCATTTTCATATGGTCTCTGGCATTCGTTATTATGTGGTGAAAAGCTGTGGGAAAATCACTGTTTTATGAGGGATGCAACCATATGAGGAACTGAACAAAGCATTATCAGACGGGAAACTAGAAATGAATCAAAATGGAAAACGTAATACCTGTCCTGCTCTACCTGTAATGTACTCATAACTAATAATGGAACAGAGTCAGTGCATGTTAAAACAGAAGAGCAGGACAGTCCAATATTTCTCCCACTTTAACTTAATTTTCTTCAAATGCTTATTTGTTCCTTTAGGTGTAAAATGATGAGAAAAAACAGATTATGTTTATTGTGGTTTATAGTCTTACAGTATACACCCAATTTATTTAAAATCATACATGGATTTGAAAAATATGTTATTGGTCTTCTTAATGAGAAGGTCGATACCACTGTCATATCTGTTTGTTGACATTGACGCAGTGGACCAGCGGGTGTATTACCCACTTTGGTGTGATAATGATTTGAAGTATGCAGCTGAAGCCAGGAGACGCTCAGTTTAGCTTAACTTAGCATAAAGACTGGAAATAGAGTAAACAGCTAATCTGGTCCTTCTACTAATTAGCACCTCTAAAGCTCACAAATAAACACATTATATATTGTTTATTTAATCAGTACAAAAACTGAATAGTAAAAATAACAGGCTGTATTTTTATGGGGCAGGAAGTCACTGCTGTGGCTGCTGTTTCCCTTTGTCCACTCTTTTTGCTAAGCTAAGCTAACCCTCTGCTAGCTCGTTTAATTTCTAACAGTATGAGCGTGGTATTGATCTTCTCATCTAACTCTCAGCAAGAAAGCAAATGAGCATATTTCCCAAAAAGTCCAACTATTCCTTGTAATCTACACAAGAACAACAAGAGAGTTTTCAAAACCCTCATGGCTCCAGCTTCATAGCTTCTTTATAGATTTGCGCTTCTAAGAAATGAATCAAAACTTTGATCATGCTGAGTTTTTGAATGTCAATACTTGGGTTCAAATTGGAAAATTAGGCCCATGTTGTGCACACTTTGTTAAAGTAACACATGACACGTTACATGCTATGTGCTATACTTGTCATGCATTGCATTGAATGCCATTGTTTTCCTGAGGCACATTTAGCAACTCAAATGGGTATTGTACTTCCTACTTCAGACAAGTCCCACAGTGTTTCTCATCAGTCATACTGTGTATTGTTAAGCAGAGGCAGACACTGCAGCAGACGAATGAAAGCCAAAAGAAATAGAAGCATAAAATATGGATAATGTGGTGGATGATGGTTGAGGCATACAAATTTTGGGCCTCCAGCCAATCAGTGGCTGTCGAAGAATTAACATGATCAGGTCAGTGTGCCACTGGCTTTGTAAAAGACAATAATGAGGCACTGGCTCATTGCATAGTCAAATGTTAATACTGCTCATAAAGTTGCATGAGAGTCTCTTCATAATCTCCCAAACATTGCATTGTCCTGCTGGCATTGATATATACTGTAGCTCTTGTTCTACAACACTGTCAGAATTTACTACAAACCTAATAGATTCAGTCTGTTCTAAAAGAGACACTTCTTACCTCCTCTTCATCTTTGCTAGTGCCTCAATGCTACTTGCTTCACCAATCAGCTCGCCCGCTGATCGGGCCTATTCATCATGAGCTGGTTGAGGAGATACTGGAGGCTGGCGGAGGTGAGGAGGAAGCACGTATGCCCTATCTGAAGGTCTCTCTCTCTCTTGCCAAAGCTCACGTTAGCCGTAGCCACTCAAGGATAATGAATTCCCTCCTCCTGCCCCTTAACCTCCCTGTATACAGCAGGGTTATAGACTCCCAACACATTATTCACAGATAACCAGAAAGTGGGAAACTTTAAGAAGCCTGGACATTGAGTTTTTCTCACAGCAGGCTTGCACTATTGCAGCTTAGGGGGGCAGATCGACTTGTTTTGTGGGTGTATTGTTTGAATAACCTTTTGCTCACTCGGACTTCAGACATGACAGCCAATACTCCATGCTTCTGCGTCACAATTTCTTCACTGTGACCTAAACCTTTGCATTTATCTGATTTTGGCTATAGTGCTAACAGTACTATCCTGTTGCTGTGTCCCGATTCCATACTATGCACTAAATCTCAGCATATTTTGAGTAGAGTGTGTTCATCGAGGAAAAGTGACCAAACAGAGTGTACTAGCTTCATTTTTGAGTGGGTCGATGTAACTTTGTTCCCACAATGCAATGCACAAAGGAAGTAGAGAAGCAACACAACAGGAATGTGAGATTCTGGGAAATATTCGCCTTCTTGCCATGTTGAATGAGAAGATTGATGACACTCGCCTGCCTGTATGGGCAAATATGCAACGTATAACCATAGCTTAGCATAAAGGCTGGAAACAGGAGCAAAGAGTCAGGCACATCAACCCCCATAAAACCTCCTGTTGTTTTTTCACTTTTGGTGTCGAGTGTTAACCAGTTAACTATAGTTGTGTTACCTTTGTAGAGAGTCTGGCTAGCTGTTTTCCCCTCTTTCCAGTCTTTGTGCTAAGCTAATCTTAGCATCCCCAGTGTAAAAGTGCATTTCTCAAAATGTCAAACTTTTCCTTTATAGCTAATTATAGACGGTGTTGAAATAGTTCAAAGAACACCTCAGAAAACAAACTAACTTTTTAAGTTTTGGTAAAACATTTTGTTTTCTTATTACAAAGGTTCTTCGCAGTAAAATGCAGAGGTTGCAGTCTCACTGAATAGTGTTCTGTATCATTTCCCGTTAGTTAGTACAATGATTTCTTGTATCCTAACTAACAGTGTATAGGCGATTATAAAGATTATATTGCGCACACTGTATGCATCTAGTAAGTAGCATGGAATTGGGACAGAGGATTTGTGTTATCTATATGGCTCATTTACATTTTGAATAAATATAGTATTGATGGTTATGTGCTTGTCAAAATGTCACGCCCCTCATCCTCTTAGCTAGTATGTCTTTTCCTTTATTCTGATTGTGCCTGACAAAAGAATCTTTATGTTCCAATTCTGAAAATCCATCTCCTGGTGAGGAATCCGCTCCTCCTCCTCCGCCACAGTATGAGTTCTCTCAAAAGACTCCAGATGGCTCGGATCCTTTTGTCGAGGTGTATATGTACGCTTCCTCTGCTCATCTCTGTTCGCTGATACACACTATTCAATTACCTATGCACCTGCAGCGCTAGCTTCAATTTTCTGACGGATGTGTTTGAACAAGCTTTTCATCCTTGTTGCTGTAGAAAATGATTTTCCTTACAATCACTAGTTTCTTTACAATATTCTATACAGGAAAGAGTTGTTTTATGATGAAGCAGTTAAAATAACTTCCTTCTCCGAGTGAATGATGAAAGTCTTGAGCAACACAGAATAATGCTTGTGCAGTAGATATTCTGAGTTATCTATTTTCTGTTGTAACTCTGAATGTAATTCTTGGATTAGGCAATTGGATGGGCTCAATTATTGTTGCGACTTTTTCAGGGATTACATCCACACTAAGGATTAGTACAGAAATTGTTAAATTGAATTTTGGGGAGGTGCAGAGATGATAGAGGGAAATGGTGCAATATGGTATATTGGCTCAGCGTTGCTGAATGGACTTGCTCTTCTTCAAAGAGCAGAAGACCTGAGAGCCTCTTGATACTGGCAACCCTCTCTGATCCCTTTTCTACAGTCTAAACCGGCTTATTCAGCAACAGTTGAGCATCCGTTTGGATGCTGATTTTGTGTGAGACGTTGTGCACCAAGTCTGCCACAGCAACATAAATAAGCACTGGTTAGTGTGTGTATCGTGATTGCACCCAGTAAAGTGAGTATAACTAATCACCGTTCTTATTCAATAAAAATATAAATAATGATAATAAAAATGTCCTTGGCTAATGACAAATAGAGGCAATATGAAACAAACATTTCTCAAAGAAATGATTGTGCCCAAATCCTTTAACACACCACACATCTGCCCCTCTTATTGGAGTCATCCACGTAAATTATTTGAAGGATATATTGCATTTTTGGACTACCAGACTGCTTAAAGGTATGGAGGTAAAATACTGTTAAAGCTGCACTCACTCACTCACTCACTCACTCACTCACTCACTCACTCACTCACTCACTCACTCACTCACTCACTCACTCTGCAAACATGTCAATATAAATAAAATTCAACAAAATGATCAAGATATAAGCTGATTCTTAACTCCCAGAGTGCCATCTTTTTCTTATTTTGTGGAAATAAACACATTACAGCTCTGATAAATCCTTTGTATGCTGCCCAGCACTAAGACAGGTGAAAGTTAGTGTAGGTGGTGAACATAGTGGAGGACAAAACAGAGTGAATAGAAACATTATGCTAATATTGCAATACATGTGATGAATGTATAAATAGCTCCTGCTTGCAAACATTTTCACCATCAATGCTCTAAAGTGTTAATATGTCAAAGAAATAATGCAGATTTATAAATACTTTCCTTTATTAAGGTCTCTGTTGTATGCGCCACTGTATAACTTGCTGTTATTTACAGTCAGTGAAAACTCTACATAACTCTGAGGCAACAGTGGGTGGTTAGAAGTTAATTTGCAATCACATTGTTGTGATTACCTATCACTGAACTGCTTGTTTATATACTTTCAATCACTGTGATATGAAGTCATTACTTGTGTCTAGAGCTTAATCTACGGAAGCCCTGAGAGGCAGATGTGAAAAAAAAAAAAAAAAGATTCTGGTCAGGGTATGAGCAGTCACGGCAGAGTGGCATATCTCACAAACAAAGAGCAAACTGTAATTTTAGACAAATACGAGGAAGTTCAAAAACTAATCCAGGCTTAAAGCAGCACAGTTGCAGTTTCCAAATGCAGGAAGGACAGATGGCAAAAAGAACGCAGACTGTGTGAATGCATAAGTTAATAAGCTTATAATATCACCGCCCCATCATTAGGGCAGGAGGAGATCTGACTGTAATCACATTTGTGTATTTCATAAATGACTGTGCTGCTTAGATGTGTTCTTACGGCGTGTTTGACAGTTTTAGCCCTGTTCTCAGCTGCAACCTCGGGGGTTGCAATTTGACTTGGGAGCAAATAAAAAAATAAATATAAAGACATAATTCAAAGATGTAATTGAGCTTGCTTTTTATAACAAGTACAAGACATTAGTGCTTCAATCAGTCTCTGCTGTAGGATGATATCGGCATACAAAAGCTGTAGACCCTCTCATGATCTGCCTACCTTCGAATGGTGAGAGAGAACTGATTGGTCAGTAGGTGGTTCTTCTGTATGTGTTGATCTGTTCTCTAAAACATAACCTGCTCCGGAGAAGGTTAGGTGTGCAGCATTAGTTACCATGGTGATGTACCCCCTTAAGAAGGGAACCACTGTCATGACCCTGAAGACCTGGGGTTAAACCTGAAGTCACCTCGCTAACCCCAAGTCCTGCTTTGAAGCACAGGCCTTGATCTGGTGGTGGTGGTGGTGCACTCTAGGCCCCTGTGGCTGAAATGAGTATTACAACAACAAAAAATTTGAAAAATTATACTGACCTTTTTTTTTTTTTTAACCTTTACTCAGGAGAGAAAGCTATTTAGATCAGATTTCTCTTCCTCACTTACCTCTCACAGCTTCGTTATTAATCAGTGTCAGAGAGTAAGACGTCATCTCCCTGAAATAAACATAAACAGTCACTGATAGGAACATCTTTGAGCCACACAGTGTTTCTCACCGATCCATATTGGTCTCTTAATGCAAGCGTTGTAATGGCTAAAACAAAACAAAACCTGCCTTTGCTAACTGGCTCACAATAATTGAAACCTCCAAGTCCCTGTGTACATGTAACACATCCTTTTCCTATTTGCTGAGGAGGTGAGTTGGGAGTATGAACAAAAGGACTGTGAAGATGTTTAAAAAAGGAGAACCTTCATGCCCATCACTCTGAAACAATACTTATAATGCGATGAGTGTATCTTGACAAAATCTAAATAGAAGTGTCTGAGGGAAAACAAGGAATGGGTGTAAGCAGTCGCTGCGGTTTGGAGCTTCCGGCTCTGTGAATCGACACAGGCTGATAGATGGCGCTCGGGCTGACAGCAGCGGCACAGTAACTAAATCACAAAGAGGAGGGGCAGGGCTGATAAAGACTCTGGGACTGTCACACTGTTTCTGATTAAGGTTCTTTTTCAGCTTCTCCACTGTGAGAGAGCAGTACTTTTTGGTTTGAGAGAGTTTTTAGAGATGCTGGAGGGAGGAGAAGAACTTCCTTCTCATCCCAATTAACCTGAGCACAGCTCTGCAGGAGTAGGGCAGAGGCATGATGTGCATTTTATGTGTTTCCCATACATCTGCGTAACTGTGCTTGGTGTTTGAGCCAGAATGTGCATAGAGATAAAGGAACATTAATGGTTTTCAGAAGTTATTATTTTCTATAGACATGACCACCTACTCATGAGCTTGTCCTGCTGAGAGGCTAATTACCAATTAGACATGTTAAAATATGCCAAAAATACACATTTATATGTCTTTTGGGGGCTGTGAAAAACAAAATATTAAATTGCTGATGCATAAGCATAATAAGGTCTGGCTGCATTCCATGCATTCTTACTGTCAGTTTGAAGATTAGTTATGTTGCTATTTAGAATTTATTTCCACACTTTCGAGTCCAAATAAATCTGGTTTTACATTTTATGATGATATTGAAGATTGATGATATGCTCACTTCAAATAAATGCCTGCTATGAAGATAACAGTCGTTTGCATTTTGGTGGAAACTCACAAACCCTCTGAAAGACGATGCCCTTGAAAGGGACCACAATGTATTTCAAGCTGTGTGAAGAGCAACCCTTTGTGGTTTAACGAAGCGCACACCCACATATGCTCGTGAATCATCTCCCTCTGATACTGTTGACAGCTGGCTTAACAACTTATATGGAGCAGCAAATAAGTAAACTCACTGCCGTGAAAGCACACTTGACAGCAACATATTTGAGTTAACGTTTTTTTTTTAATATCTTCAAATTTTATTTTCACAAAGCTTTAGTTATCCCTCCTTAAATAAGGACAGCACACAGATTTATTTAGCTGTATTCTTAGATGTGCAATCAAGTATAATGTGATAAATCCCAAATGTACAAATCAAAGTAAAAATTGTTGCAGAATTTTCTTGAGGAAAAATGAAACAAAAACATTTTTGATGGTCCATATGGTACATTAGGAGACAATCTCCAGTGAAATCATATTCAAATTACCTTCATTTGTCAACAAATAAGAAAGCACAACTTAAATCCTCCTGTGAAACAAGACACCTGAACACACCAAACCTGAAATTGAACAACAAAGATGCCAGTTCTGCTCTAATGTTAAATTCACAGTCGGTGCTGCATGCTGTGCATCATTCCTACAAACCTGAAGCGCTCCAGAAGCAAAGAACGACTTCAGAGTGACTTAACTAATCAAGGTTCTCTGTCTGAATCCAACTTGTCATCCATGCAGTTCAGCTCTGTGCTAAATATTGCATAACAAACCGCATTCAAGAGGTGCATAAAAACTGCACTGAGGCTGCATGATGACTTTGTTACCACAGCTCATGTTTTGTGGTTTGAATTTCCTGTGTTCCTGTGTCTGGATGTGCTATCAAGTTGCAAAATAGTCAGTTTATGATGTAGTGCATTTGGAGCTTGACCCAAACATAAATTCAGGATGACCCATAGTCAGAGAGTCAGAGACATTCAGAGTCCATATCTGCTACTCTGTTGTCTTGTTTTGTTTTTTTTTTTATTTAAAGTGCAAAACTCATAAGTCTACAACTAAGACGACAACAGTCTTTGTTAATAGTATATCTGTGGATGAAACTTGGACATTGTAAAATATTTCTAATTGTGCTGCAGTTCACTTCACACCGATGGTCACTGCCCAAAAAACTCACCCGATAAAATATAGTGGCACAGATGGGAGTGCAGTTGGAAGACGTATACAGAGTGAATATAAACATATTAAAGCCAAGTGAATGAGAGGAAGAACAGATGCTGTATTAATTTACTTGCTGTTAATCCAATACTCAGCGGCATGCCACACACTTTTCCCCTCAGCGTGAAGGTCTGCTGACACAGAATTGGTATTCTTCTGCAGGCACAACTTTCTGGGGTAAATATTTATAGAGGGTACTGGCATGAGGTGATAAGGAGTGGGGGTCCATTCATGATAACACAGGGGAATTTAAACAGAATATTTAATCAAGCAGTAGTCGGTATCTCTGGGACAATAACATTTCAAAGCTTTTAAAGGCCTACCTTAAAGCATTTTGGCAAAGGTCAAGGAGGATTTCTACAAACTTTTATTCACCCTGGAGCTGTGTGCTATTTAGTGGTTGTTTTCACAGGGTTGTAATAATCATAGACAAAAACATGGCATATTTGTTGTCCCAGAATACAGTGCAGTGTGGGCTGCCAGTTGAATATAAAAAGCTATCTGAATGCATACAACATGCAAAATAAAAAATAAACTTGCGGCTGCATATTCTGATATGGATATATCACAGACAGGGCTGTAAATTATGTTTACTGTAACCTCTGAATGGTCGCTTTCCTTTGCTTCAAAACAACAAACACTTTCTGTTTTAACCCTCAGTGACAACCACTGCTTGAAAAAACAACATGATCAGCATCGATCTATACTGCAGCGGTTTCAACACCGCACCCTATAATCCATTAAACGCTCGACAAGGAAATCATTGTTCCCTGCCGTGTCAGTACAGTTTTCATTTTACATACGATAAACCTTTTTTCAGTCTGCACAAGGTGTGACAGAAAACACAGAGCTGAGGTGTGAAGGTGCAACAGGAATCAATATGTCATTCAGATAACAAGCCCTCAAGCTCTCAGATTCACAGTTGAATAAGCCTGGAATTAGCAGTTTTGCCTCTAATGTAAGAGTGAAGTGGAAAACTGATTTAAAGGTAGCTTAACCTCACCAAGTCACATGAATTCCACTACTGTCTAATGCTACGATGGCAGCTACTGAGATCCAAGCTAATTACCTGAACAAAGGTTTAGTTTTTCCTCCATCACGTTTGGATTTAGCTACTGCCCCATTTACTTACAGAATTACAAAATAGATATTTATCATTTCAAGATAAAGGAGAAAAATCCAATGCGTAAATTTAGATTTTAGCTTTAGGTAAGGCTAGCTGTAGCTATCTCAACAATTAGCTTTCTCTTGCTATAGCTCTCTTGCTTTAGTATTTTGATCAGCTGTTTCTTTATGGCAGATGCCACAGCTGGTGATAGTCCAGAGACTATCAAGCCACAGTTACAGCATCCATGACACCAACATTAACTTCCTCCTTAAAACAGTCAACATTGACGATTGGCTTCACACGGGAATCAAACCCTGGTGAAAGTCCTCACCCTTTACTCTACGTGTCCTTCGTTCCCATCATTATCGGCCCCTGCTGGCACTCCTCCTATGCGTACTTTTCCCATCTCGGCGTTGCAAAAATGTGATATCCTCGATGGTTCTATTACATGCTTTGACCTAATACTGGGCTGGAATAAACAATACTATCAAATTCATTGTCTGTTAGACTGACTGAATGTGGGAAAGTGTGTGGACTTTATTGCTAAGATCTAGCAAAGTATTGAAGCAGATTAAGGACAACAAGAAAGAGTTTAATTAACCAGGAAAATGTTGAGTGTGAGACAGTATGAGTTTTAAAATCTTTTCAAAGGAGATGCTTGGCAGCAAGGGCCCTACTGTGACAGATGGCTGAGGGAGGTAAGGGAACAGAGGAGAGCAACAGATCAGACCTGACTTGGGACTGAAGGATTGAGAGGAAGAGAGTTTCTGGAACTCAGAATGAAAAATGGGCGATAAGAGGAGGGTTTGCAGGATTGACTCCAAACATGAATCATATAACTTTAATGACAGTTTGGAGTGTCGTGACACGCACAAGTCTTTCTAGGGGTTTCTACGAGTCTCCACAAGCATGAGTCGTTTCATGAAGATGCTCTTAGTGAAGTACATTGTTATGCATTTAGTTCTCGTGTTGAGCCTTGTGATGAGCAGAATTTGTTGCTTCACATCTTGAACCCAGGTCATTCTTATTTGCATGCAATTAATAATTGCTTTAGCTGTGCACTGATCATGACTGCTTGATGTTGCATACGTTTACAGACAGCTTGCTGCAAATATGATGGGTACACCCAGCAACATAGACCCTTTGTCGCCAGCTTAATTAACCCTGTTCATGCTTGTTTTGTGTTCTGCTCGGTATAAATGCCGTTGCTTGGGAGATTTCTGCAAGTACAAATGAGTCATAGTAATGCATAGTTATTAGTGTGAAGGCCAAAATGCTGGAGAGGTAGAGAGAAAACGTAAAAGCATTCCACTTTGACAGTCATGCTTGCACAGATAGAACAATCCTTGTATGACGTTATTTATCATCAAACTGTGGAATGATGCTTTGTTAACTGCAAGGGTTGAAACGTCTTGTAACAGCATGAAGTTCAGTGATTTAAAATTATTTTCCCCCCACAGATTTCCTAGTCTGGGGGAGTGTTCTCTCTTGTTCTTGGCATGGTGCTCTTGACCCACAAGCCAGGCTTAATGAGTTTACTGGTTCATCTGTTTTTCAACATTCCACACTTAACACCATCTGTTGTGCTCGAGTACAACCCACCCGCAAGTCCAAGCCTCGCCACCTGATTCCTGAGCCATGCCGTTCTGCTCCACCATCCTCTTATCCGCCCTCTCCTCCTCAGGGAGTCTGTGTTTTTAGACTCCAGGTTGGAGGATAGAAGGTGTCCAATCTTTGTGATGCGTTGGGTATTCAATCTTGTCTTTTTTTCTCTGCCTCTCTGATGATCTCTGCAGCCTTCCTGAGCTTTATCTTTCAGATAGGAGCAACTATCTGCATCATCTTCCTCCCTCTGTAAATTGTTTTTTCCACACCTCTGCTGACTTGCTGTAAGCCATCAGTATGATTTAGTGAGTGATGCCTCAGTGATTCGAGTATCTCTGTAGTGAATCAAAAGGAGACTAACAAGGAGGGCAGCAATCTGAATACGTCTTTTTTCTCGCCTACAATATGAGGTGCTGTTCTAGTTTTAAGACAAAATGAGGAAGAAAAGACAAAGGAAGCAGGAAAGGTGCTGTTTACTTTAAAAAATGGACACTACCAAAGAGCATAAATATGACCACTTAAAAGGAATGTCACTCTTGTATTTATACACCAGTAAAGACTTGGCAGTTAAACTGGACCATAAGATACAGCACTAGCTTTGATGCACAACATTAAACAATCTGAAATGGCTTGCAAATTACCAAGCCATTTATTGTAGGATTGTTAATTTGGTTTATTTTTGTCATTTCAATCGTATTATGGACTACCTTTTCATGTCCTGCTGAGCACAGGTCATGCCTGAGCTCATTCATCTGAAAGAGAGCGCAGTATTTTTTTCCCCCCTCCATTCACAGCTCGCTCTGCCACTCTCTCTAGTAATTACCGAAAATGATTTAATGAAAGTGCATTCAAGAGGATGGTTTAGTTGTTGGTGCCTGCATGGAAGCACTATGAGGCAAAGAAAACAGCTTGCTGTAACCTCCACTAACCTCTGCTCCATAACAGGGTGGATCTGCACCTGGGGTCCACTCCAATTTAAGTCCAACTGTATAAAAATCTCCTTTGGTGGGAGCTGAAATAGGGAGTGTAGAGGAGAGATCTTTGAGGATGCACTGGCTTTGATGTGCATGCAAATACTTTTGTTTGTACACTTCCTACAGCTCATGGAATGTAGGAAGGTGGCAGTATCAGTATGGGAGCTCTATTATTTGATTAACGCAATAACATGCTGTCCAACCCAAAGTTTTCATATGATTTTATTATGAGGTTGAAATACTGGATCCCTTAAAGGCACATTCTACATCTAAACAAAAGTATAGCCTCAGCACAGCATTCAAAACAGAGGACAACAGACAAAGACTGGAACCTGCTATCACTCACTCAGTGATTGACGGGTCTTTGAATACAGTAACTTGACAACATCTGAATCTATTATTAATGCTAGAGAGAGATAACAGGCCCAGAGAGATTCTAGGTGGGATTGAGTTCTCTTTTTTTAGGAGAGGCCAGGAGTTTTGCTTTGTGGTTTTACTGTAAATGAAATGTCCAAAAACCACTGGATGGATTTCAGTGAAATTTGTTGCACGCATTCATGTCCCTGTCAGAATGAATTGTAGCAAGGTTGTCGATCCTCTGAGGTCAGGTCTCTTAATGCACGTTAGTAAATGCCAGCATGCTAACATGCTAAGCTAAGATGGTGAACATGGTAAACATTATTTACTGTTCAAACATCAGCCTGTTGGCATTACAACAGCTCCATTACCTGCATGGCATCGTTTTGTTTCACAGTGCGCACTAGAAGTTTAGATATGGTTTTTCTATCCACAGTTACCCCATGCTGGAGTGCAGGGGGCAGTCACATACACCTGGCTTTAAATAGTTCATAACAGCATGGTGTCCCTTCTATCCTGTTAAATGGAGATCTGCCACTGATGTTACATTGAGACTTACTTTACTCCTCCATGTTTCTACTTTCACTTTCAAAGCCCTCATTTTGTTCCTCCGTAATTAGTCCTGAAAACAACTTGCATACATTAGCATAATTCCCTTGCAAAGCATTTATGTGTCTCTTGTTAGCATTGTGCAGCACTGCCATAGCAATGCCGAGTGTCACAAAGGGGGTTTCGGGCAGAACCACCACAACATGGGTAAAACTTTTATCAACCTTTTAATCTTACATTGGCAGAACCAGATTAGCAGCAACCATTACAGCCTCTAGTATTGTGCAGGGAATAGAACATCCAGCAGTCACAAGCAGGCAAAGACTTGGGACGTGCAGAATTCAAAGTCTTAGAGTCTCTGTAAGTGTTTGGCGTGGCAAATACCAAACATTCAGGCAAAAAACATCCAGGAAACGAAAAGCAAGATCTGTGGTCAGGGACAAAAGGCTAAGGTAGTTACCGGGGAACAGGGGAACAGTCGCGGTCGGCAACGGGTGATCAGTCCATGAGATTTAGCTGGAGAGTCTTGCATGAGAACAATGACAGTGTGTGACAGTGTTCTTTAGTCCTTTAGTCCTTCCTACAGCCAATGATTTCAGTTTCATTCCATCCATGATTTATAAGACAATGAGTAATGCAATGCCGGGGATCTGGACACTGACCGAACCTTTGCCACTATTGCACAGTTACAAAGAAAATATGACCTCTGACATGATATTTTTGAATTTTGTTATACATGATTGTCTTAAATAACACCTGCTTGTAACAAAATAAGTAACCTCTCTGTATGACTCAAAAGAGGATTTTTCTTCTTCAGCTTCAGACTGAAATGGCAAAAAAAAAAAAAACCTTGGTGCAACTCTTCCTCATGACATATGGGAGGAACAGTTTCAACAGACACACACAACCTCTAAACACACTGTTTAATTCAATTCAAAACACTACACAGACGCCACTATTCTAAAGTAAAACTGCACAAAATCTGTCCGGCTGTTTCTGCCATGTGTCATAGTTTCCAGTTCTCAGAAGCCACAGTTTTTCATGTCTGCTAAAATTCAGTCCTTTTGGTCAGGTGTTTTTGATATTGCCTTTAAAGTCATTACCTCTAATCCAGAACCAGATCCCTTATTTATCATGCTGGGCTCATTTTAAATGAATGGTGAACGATTTCTTTCCTATTCCCTCATTACAGCTAAAAAAAAAAAATATATATATGTAAAAATATATATAATATATATAAAAATATATATATATAAAACTCACATTTTGGAGGGTGACTGCTGGCCCAGCATTAAAATGTAGCTAGACGATTTAATTAATAGCTCTCATTTAAAGAAGATACTTTTAAGAAAAATAAACCCTCTCAATTTGATAGAATTTGGCAACTCCCTATGAAGGACCTTGCAGCTTGAAATTTGAAAAACAACTGCATTTTAAACTTGTGTAATATTTCACATTATCATACACTGTTAGTGGGGGAAGATATGCAGGAAATTTGGGTGGATGAAGGTGGAGAGTGGGATTATTTTACATTCTTTTTACTGTTTTTCACTAACTAGCTAAATGTCATTTGGCCTTGTAATGGTCAAACTGAGCAACATCTGAGCTATTGTTTTGTATATATGATGAACCAAAGTGCTAAATAAGAAAATGTGTGAATGGCACAGAAGCATGGCTTAGTATCTGTAGACAATGTTTTGGTCTCTTCAGAGGGTTTGTCAGCATTATTATTATTATTCTTAAGCTGATCTCAATATTTTGTAACACAAGATATAGTAATTGCATGACCGGAGAATGTGAACCAGTTTTGTTTCAGATAGGGTGGCCCATTATATGCAAATCTGTCCACATGACTTCTGGAATGAGGACATTGGAAACTTGCTGGCTTAGAAACATATGGGACACATTGTGACCGACATATTGAGTCTGTCTCAGGCCAAAAGGGAAAAAAATGGAAAAAGAAAAGAAGCTGAAGCAAAATCAAGCAACAAAGAGAGATATTTGTGAGTGACAGGAATGAAGCCATGTCTGTTAAGCCCAGTCTCAAGGATGCTCCAGTTTCTTTATGCCACTTGTGAACACTTAGAGCACAAAATGTGGGTGCATTTACCTTGAGCTAATGTGGTTATTTCAACAATACTGAAATCATTTTGAAATCTTTCCAGCTCTATCAGTATCTCTGACTTCCAAAGATTTTATGTTATGAAAGCCAGCTGGTATATCAGTTCAAAATGCTATTAAATGTTGACAAGTGCTTCTGATAACAGGCAGCAAAGGTTTCGCTTCTTTTTAATATAAACCAGGAGTGGAGTCAGGTGGCGGGTCAGTCACAAATCACTGAAGCACTACTTATTACAGACAGTGAGGAAAGCAATCTTAGCTCAGGTGGTGAGAGAGGGATTGAGTGACTTAAAAAAGATGAGGGACAGGAGAAGAAGGTCACGTGTTGAGGGAACTATGGAGAAAATGGAAGGGTGAAACCTATGAGGCAGATTCAAGGAAATGTTGAGAGATGGTTTGAAATGATCTGCTGACAGAAAAGAATTGCTTTATAGAAAAAGAAGCAAAGAGGCATAATGGTGAGTGTAGACGGTATACTAAGTACAAGATGGAGCCAGCGTGACGTCACCCAGAGGTTTGAAGCCTGCAGTTTGGCATTATGCACTTCGACATCTTAGTTTTATGGAGGAGAGGGTGGAGCAGGGGAGGACACGCCTGATTGAATCTTACTGAAAACCTGAGGACACACTGTGGTAGCAACTTGTCAATCACAAGGTAGTGGCGCCCTAAAGCATATCCTGCTTTATCATCTATTTTGCTCTAAATAGGACCATACTTTGCCAAATAAACATCATGATATATTGAAGAATACTTGAAACTAGTGATTGAGACCATAAACTCATTATCATTAACCAGACTTTCGAAACGGTCGCCCCCTGTTGGCTGTTGGCTCTTTCCGGACCTGAGATCTTCAGCCACTGTTCATACTGTCTATGGTGGTTACCAGAAGAGTGTCACTTTGAGACTGAGGGCTTTGCTTACAACTCCATGACAACAGGTTTCCATCATACTGAAGCATCCGAATCACCAAAACCCTGCCAGCTCCAGGGATGCTGTTTTTTAGCCAACGTCATTGCAGAGGGAGGAAAAGTGGGGAAATGAATGTTTCCTCTGCAGAGTATCAAACAAAATTGCCACTTATTTTCCAATTTTCAGTAATTTCCTGTGTGGCAGGATGCTTGGTTAAAATAATTAAGCTGTTCACATTGTGTTCAAGAAAAAGTTTCATTTCCAAGGAGTGGGCACAGATGTAGAGCCAGCTGGCAGAGACTAAATGTGCACAGGCTCTACTGAAGGTAGACAAATCAAAGAGAAGCTGGGAAAAAAAAAAGTACCACAGTACACTGTACTTAAGACTAACAGAAGTCACTCACAGCTCAGTGACTCATGGAGAAAATGCAAACAGTCCAGGGCAAAAACACCTCCATTAGCAGGTGTTTACTTTTATAAAACCATATGTGAGATTTGTCTTAAGTGCTTAAACTTTCTTTGAGCCATAATGGCAGTGCATCCGTTGAAGGACTGCTAAAACGTCTTTGTATGTGCCATTTGAATAGATTAAAAGCCAAAACAAATGCGACCTTTGAGAGCGTTCTTAAGTTTCGAGTCAAACAAGTTGAAGTCATTCCAGGCCTTTTTTCACACTTAGATTTTTGGTTCTTGCGCTGTCACCGAGGGCTCGTCTTGTTTACTGCACTTGATGAATCCTACAGTTTTCCAGGGCCATGTAATTTCAGACTGTGCTTTTCACAGATCAGGCACACTTAATACACTCAGTCTGGTTACTAGGTTTCCATTGAACAATATTTTCAAAGAACAGTTGAGCCCACCATTTTAGTTCAAACTGAATTATCTATAACTATTTAAATGGATTGCCATGAAATCTTGTACAGACATTCATGGTTCCCAGATGATGACTCCTACTATTTTTTGCCATCCCAACTTTTCCTCTATCATTGCCATGTAGTTCACTTGAATTGCAGGCCAACAAGCTGCAGTGGTAAACAAGTAATAAAAAGGTAGTTTACATTAGGTAAGTGACATGTTAGCACTGTCTTATCATGCTGACATTAGCGTTTACCTTTAAACTCTTATCGCTGTCTTGGCTCTGGACTATTTATCATGTTAAGCTATCAGTAGACTTACAGAGCTATTCTGACTGCCCGTCCTAAGTAAATTCACACCATTTAAACTGTTAATTTAATAAATGTGGCCTTAATGGCTCACATAAAACATTATACCTGCTAAAAATCAGTATATTTGTACTGTCATTGTGAACATGTGACCATGCTGACGTTTAGCTAAGTACAATCTCCCAGAGCTGCTCGCAAAGCTGTTGACCACTATATTTACCTCTATAGTTTGCTGTGAAACTTTATTCAAGACACTTATAGACTTATCTTTGAATTGTCAAGAAAACAAAGGGTCGAGTACAGTCTCCACTTTACTATTACTGGGATAATTCATATTCTTCCAAGCTTGCTCTCTGTTCCCATCAGAAAGCTCTCATTATGACAAACTGATTGGGCTGCAGTACAGAAGAGGATACTTTTTTGTAAATCACTGTGGAAGGAAGTTGACATTAACTCATAGTGCACTCTCTGTTGCATCATTCAGCTGCTAAAAGCTGTCTGTTCTTGCCAGCATTTATCTTGTTAGCTGTGGCTTCAGCATAGTGGTGCTTTGAAGGAGATAGAGTGGTATGAAATGTTCCATTTAGAGGTGGATGTCCCTTTCCTCCTCAAAAGTCTAATTACCTCAAAATAAACAGTGTCCCATTCCACAGGTCCCTACTGCCAGGGTGAGCTCAGTAAATAGCATTTTGTTCAACCCTATAACTCCTGGAATCCACTGTGTGTGGTCATATAACCCTCTCACAAGGTTAACCTTCAGCATTTTCAAAAGACATTTGCTTGGATGAACAATAGCCAGAGGAAAATGAAATATTGTCGTCCATTTATGCAGGTAAAAAGACATTTTCTTTGTTTAATCAGGGCGTCAGTCGTTGCACAAACACTGACTATATGTCAGGACTTCCAAAGAGTCTCAGAAAAGATAATGCAAAGCGAATCACTTTTTATATTTGTGACAGCTCTTACCAGACAGCAGATGCAGAGTATTAAAAGGATCATTTTACGCTCCAGATGGTCTTTGCTAAATCCTTCATGATATATTTTTAAACCTGCTACCTCCATTCGCACCATCCACACATCAAAGTAGTTAATTTACGTTGACAGTGTAACAAAACATTAGTTCCTCAATTAAGTTTGCATTTATACTTATCACAATCGTATTTGAACGGTATCTCAGGAAGATGTTTTCTGGTGCACACCACAGCAATGACATAAAATGATATTAGCCATTACTTAATTTTCACTCAAAAGAAAGCACAATATTTTTTTTTAACACACACACACAATAGCACACAAATGGTGACAAGGTGATGAAAGTCTTGCATAAGCAGAGAAGATATTTGCATGTCTAAACTGAATGTGAATTTAAAAAAGAATTGCATGTGCTGCAGCATCTGTATCCTATCCAGCTGTTGAGCGCAGGTAATCCAATAATACATGCACACATTCCTCCATCTTATTTTACGTAGAAAACCACAACTCCACAGATTGTATATCAGCAAACATCCACACAAACATTTTTATAAGTCTGGGGTCTGACTCTGGTCTGCATTTGCATAATGAAATCCTTTGTTTATTATAAACTTGCATGCACATTTCACTGAGGACCATTAAACAAGCACAAAGTAGTTAAAAAAATGTGGACGCTATGGTGCGGAATATAAAATTAAAATGCAAATGTGCCTCAATCCTGATATCTAGTCCTCGACGGAGCAATATGACACCAGCCGAACAGGTAGTGTGTACTTGAGCTGTGGCGTTTCTCCACAGCGACAGACAGGGAGCAGAGCACCCAGAGGAACAGAGCCAAGCAAGATGCGGATGATGACACTTGATTTCCCTTCATGAACGAGACTCAGGTGGGTACTGAAGAGTGCGCGTAGGGAGGCGAGGGAGATGGGGGAGGAGGGAGCAGCATTAACATGTGGCACATCAGATCAGTGCCACAGTGCCATTAGCAGCTTCCTGCACAGAGCCCTCTGAACAGCTACTTGTGAACTTGTTGTGAACACAGACAAACAGGCAAAATTAAAGGTCAGGTCACTGAGGATTTGCTTGTTCACTCACCATACATATTTATATGAGTGTTTAGGCACTTACACACAAGGATTTGGTTTATCCTCTTCCTCACCATTTGCGATGTGTCACCTCCCTGGTCTGCCCATTTTTTGTGATCCAGAAATATAATGCTATAAATCAGTAAGTCTATTTGTTATCAGAAGAGTCTTATAGAGGGCGATAAGCCTGAATTTGTGGTAGAATTATCTTTCCCCAGCTACATGGTGATGTACCGTTGTTTCTAGGCAAGTTGCCAAGACAACGTGACTGAAGTTGAAGTGTGAGGAGAGCTTACCTAACCGCAAATCTGTGTCTGAGCTGTGTCAATACCATGTAGTAACCCCAGCAGCAAGACTTGAGCCAAAATTTAACTAACATTCATTTCATCTTTTCCCTGCAGTGTTATGGACGTCTCACTTCAGAGTGATGAGTTTTACTGAAGGGACTTGACTTTGTACTGAATTTCTACAGAGGAAGATCAAAATACAGCAGGTTCGACTTGCTGCGAGTTTTATTGTTTGTATAAACAACCAGGTTAAAGAGTGAACCGATTCTGGTTGATTTGGTTGAGCCCTGTATCCTAGAAAGTACTTTTACATACAAATAAATAGCAACAGCAAATACGTTTTGAAGGAAACGTAACGCTGACCAAATTACATTTTCTATTAACATAATGAGGAAATGCTGCTCATAATGTACCTGGCATTATTAAACCTCTTTATGGTTATGTTCAGGCACTGACAGCACTTGGTTAATGTTATATATAAAGGTAGTTTCTGGGAGACAGGGTTGTCTGGCTGGTTGATTAAATCAAAGGCAAGAATCTGGTTTTAATATTATCATTTGGGCTTTCAGGACAGTATAGTTGATGCAACTCATTGTGTAGTATTGCGTAGGTCTGTCACTAATAATGATGACTCGCCTTCATTAGTGGAAAACTTTTTATTTCTATGTTTTGGTTTTGTGATTTTCATATTGCTAACTTCTGTGCAGAGACTTAATGAGTATTGTCTAGAAACTAGCAAATGACAGAATATTTGATAACCTGTAAAAACCCACTGAGGTGAATTAACTAGCCAGTTAAAGGGTTATTTAGATTTTGAAGGTGGGATGCCGCTCTATCTGCCCTGACATTTCGACAACAGCCAGAGTTTACTGAGATGGCCCGTGTGCCCACTCAGAGAGCAGCTGAACACCATGAATCAGGCTGTGGCTTGACAGATTGGACTGATGGATGGGTTGAAATTGTATGTTGTGTGTTTCATACACCATCTGGAAACTTTGGGGATGTCAGACAAACAATAAACAATAAAACTTATTGATCCATGAACGATGATCATTCAAAATAAAGTTTGAGGGCCATACAAATTATGGAGGGAGTTCCCCGAGAGAAACAACAAACAGGAGTGCGCTGGGAGACTGCCTTGAATTTAAAGAGAGACCCACAACAAAGGGAGTGTTGACTGGTATGATGACAGGTTAAATTAGTGAGAATCCATTTGGGCAGAGCAGTCAGATTATAACCCTAACCCTAACCCTCTGTGCCCTAAATAGCTGATAGCCTAAACAACACTAATAGTCTAAATAATGTCTGTGAGACTTTACTTGCGCTAAATGCTAACATCATCATAACAGACTCAGAATGACAATGTGAACACACTAATGTTTAGCAGACAGAATGTTTACCATATTCACCATCTTAGTTTAGCATGCTAACATTTTTTGACCTGATGATGGCGCTAGATGAAAAGGTAATCACCAAAGTTATTACAGTTAATCCTGGGAGGGACACGAGAGTCCTTTCAATCCTTCCAATCCACACGAATATGAGCCTCATAGCGGCGCTAGAGGAAAAGTCAGGGGGCCAGCAGAGGCATTAGGATTCATCCTCTGGGAACCATGAATGTCTGTTTTAAATTTTTCGATAGAAATGCATCGCATTTAGAGATCATTTCAGTCTAGACCAAAAAGTAAGACCACGCCTTCCCAGTCCAGCTCATGTACTGTTTCTCATCTTGTACAGCTGAGTCCAGACCCGATATGATGTGCTATGCTGTGCCATGCTGTGCCACGCGTTTGTGGAGGCTTGTCTGGTCTTTCCAACAGATCTACACACTCTTCACTGCACTTCACTGCATCTGTTGCTCTGCTGATGTTGAGGTATGTGGTCCACTGGGTGAAATAAGTGTTGCCTTAGTGTGTTGCCAAGTTTGTAAAATACCAGAATGTTGTGGTTTGCCCAAATCCTCTGCTACTTTTCAAAGACACCAGCCACATAAGGGATGTTTGGGTTTCAACAAAGGCTCACTCAGGGTAACCACAGGCTCTCAAAGCATGCTGCAAGTGCATCTGTTCCCTGGTGTTAGCCTCACTGCTTGTTGATATTTCCTATGTTTGGTGCTGCAAGGTTCAAACTCCGGCCAACTTATGCTCAAGTGGATGGTGAGAATCAAACAGGAAGAGCAGGTTTGAGTAGGTGGGCTTCTTGCACACCTTTCCCTCCTTCTTGAGGAGAGATGGAACAGCCGATGAATGCCAATTAGTTATTAAGTAAATCCACATTTGTGAAAATTATTCACTGTGTTGATATGTTTTATGAAAGCCACCAGCTTGCAGGTTTTGAATTTTTAGACCCACCAGCCACATAACTGGACCATTGGTGTCCCACACCTCTATGTATCCGGTGCTTTTTTCTGCACTTCTGAGGTTCTGATCTGCTGAGCCCACAGCGCAGACAATACATCAGTCTCTTCTCTATTTGTTTTAAATGTCACAGGCTCCACTGTTTTGTCCGAAGGCACGACTCCTTCATCTCATCTGCTGCCAGTTTAATTATCTGGATGTGGTGGGCAAAATCCACAGAATTGCCAATGCAGTTCCAGCCAGAGGTTAAAGGTATAGCTGGATGGATTAATGACAGTTTGTCTGAGCAGAGCCTTCATCTTGTAAATTTCTGGAAAGAAAACATGTAGTGTGTACTGTTTTCTACATGATGCTACAGGTTACAATTTATTAATGTCTTTAGGGATTGTGAATATTTTCTATAATAATTCATAATAATTACTAATTATATATGTTTTATTTTTAACTTGATGTTATTATTCAGTAGGCTTTTTTTCCATCATGCTTTCTCTTTATTCTATTCTCATTCTTATCTTTTATCTTATTTTTTCTTGTTTGTTCTCGCTATACTAATAAAGTTTTTCATATCATTAATGTCTCCTGCAGCTATGATCAGTTCCTTTTCAGTAATGTCTTATTAAAACTGCTCATGCTACAGGGACTTCTCATTTTAGACCTTCCACACTGTACAGGACATTGAGACAAACATTCATTTCCTCAGTGCGGTGAACGAGGACAGGACAGAGTACTGACCTGTGACAGTGACAACATGCTCAATCAAGGGCAGACAATTCAGAGTCTGCTATAATTTCCACTGTTTTCCACTGGATAAAAGGTTCAGGATAAAAACTCATCATCTGGGAAAATTCTAAACTATTCTTAGTTCACATTTATATTATTTCTATGATACAAAACACACATCTTGTGTTTGATATGATACCACTGATTCTCCACAGCAGGGATCATGTGTGGTAAAGCCAAACGATCAGAGGAGGAGGAGGAATTCAAATTTTATTTCCAAAGGGATTTTCACTGTGCAAATGCAACTCCTTCAACTCCCCCCCTCTGCAACATTGTCATCTCCCCTCAAGCCCGACGAATCTGTTTCAAAATCCTCCCAAACATTGGACTCACAGTCCCCATCACTGTTGCCATGGAGGCCACCTCAATATCAAGTTTCCCTCCTCCTAATATGGTTACAGGCCTCATGAACAGCGCATTTCATTATGGCCCCTAAACCAGATTAAAGCTGTTTTGCCCTGGAACAACTGAGGGCCTGAACCAGCTGTCATAGTTTATTAGAGGGCAGGGCTGGTGCAAAAGATTTGGCTTTGGATGTTTTGAGATGACACTATTCTTTATTGGACATCATGTCTATCTAGTGTTTGCGAGCAGGGACATATTTTCATGAAATTACGCTTGCTGGTATCCCTTCACTGCTGAATATTAGCACTTTATTTTTAGTTCAGCCCTGCTTGTGCTCCTGCTTTATAGGAGCCAGCAACATCATGTTTCTTTCATTAAAAGTGGAGTAACAGCAGATTTATAACCAACAGCACTTACATTTAGAGGCTATTATCACCAGCGTGAACCATTACAAACCTTCTCTCCTGACTTGCCCTCGTCATGCTCCACATCCTCCTCTTGCTCCCTCTCCTTGTTTCTGTGGAGCTGTGCCTTGGCTAACACTAACAAACATAAAGCTCACAGAAACAAAAGCGTAACTGTCAACCACTGCCAAAACGAGCTCCCACACACTAAACAATGTCTGAGGACTGTGTGTGCTGCACGCTGCTGTATGGCCAAATATGCTATGCGAAGGGCTGGCATTTCAGTAGGCGGGTAAAGTACAATTTACCAGTAGGCGGCTCTTATGGAATTCAAATGTTTCATACCTTGAAGATTAAAGAGGGAGCTGATAATTCCAGTTTAGAGAGAGAGAGAGACATTCAGATTAAACCTCTTCGCTCTCTCTCTCTCTCTCTCTCTCTCTCTCTCTCTCTCTCTCTCTCTCTCTCTCTCTCTCTCTCTCTCTCTCTCCCCCTGTGGCGCTTTGTGTTTTAGTGGGCGCTGTAGCCTGCAGAAAAACACAGGGTGAAGGGAACTCAGCTGCCACTAACAGGACTTGTGCTAGGTGTGAAATTCACAGTGGAAGACTTCTTGCATGTGAAAAAAACTTAATCATCATTCTCTGCTGCTCTTATTTCCTGGCTTATAGCACCTCAGCTGAAGGAGTCTGGGACAGATCCTACCTCTTCCCGTAGTGCTTCTCATCTGATGTTCCTCACCCTGCAGAGAATTACTAATCAATAAGCCTATCAAGCCTCTCATCTTTCAAGGTCGCGGACAGCTACAGCAGACTGTACTTCATACGTTTCGTCCTCCATTTTCCATCACTGTGATTTTAACAGCATTTCTTAAATTCTAAGAGGGTGAAGTTCATTGGGCACAGTGTGCCATGTAGGTAATCTGTATTCCTGTAGCATCCCTGACTGCCTGTGTAGATAGTTATCAAACATTTTGATACTTGTGAGTGAGACAGTAAAACCCGACAAATGAACCAGGGTCATCTATATTTTATTCAGATTTTAATGACTCGTGAGCTTAGGGATCCTCCTCTGAACGTTTTGATGAATATTCCATGTCAGTGGATACATAATTTCTTCCCAGAAATGACTTTACCGTAGCTCCACATGAGGAAAAAAAATGTATATCTTGCTGTTCCCCAAATCGTGGCTGAGCAATATCACCTGCTGAGATAGCTTGCTCACCAGGGGAATTTTTGGTGAGAAATAGATTGATGTGAAGAGGTGTGGAGTTGCAAAGAACATAAAAAAGCCTCGCTGTTTTGATTTCCCTCTTTTCTCAAGCACCAGGGGGAGCTAGTAGGCCAGAAACTGAGCTGGGAAGATGGTTTCTTGTGAACTCCAAGCAGCGGCTGAGGGTTTTCTCCTCAGATGTGGTGCATGAGCTCTTCAACAACTCAAACAGAGCTCCTTTTTTCTGCTGCTAAGTGTGCACAGTGCGCATTAAATAGTTGGAAAAAAAAAAAAAAAAATCAATTCCACCACAATCTCTTTTGCTTTGACAGGAAAGTGTGTGCAGGAGCTACTTGCCAGTGTGCCCACCTCTCTGTACACTCACCAAAATCTGTGTCACACTTTTAAATACTGCTTGCTCTATATTGCATAAGGAAAAACCCAAATAATAGGCCACCGCTCTGCCTTTTCTGTCACAGAACTGGGAATTCAGCAGCTGCACAATGTAGCTGAACAGTCCATTTTCAGAGTGATCTCAGAAATAAGCCACCATCTGTAAGTACGACAAACATTCTTCACTTTGCCAGGAAAGATAAACACCTGACTCAAAAATAGGTGCTTTGCATAGTCTATTGTTGTGCTTGTCTTTCTAAAGGTTAGCACTGTACTTCTCATTAAATGCTGTAAAAGCGCTTCAGTATAATGCACCTTTCATGACAGAGAGCTCACGTTTTGTTTGATTCTCCTTCCTCCCATTTTTTGCATCTTCCTCTCACGGGTTCATCTAGATCTCTGGTGAAAGAGCTGCGTTCATGAAACTGTGCTGTCTGTCTCTGGATGTATTTCACATTGTTCCTCGCATAATCAAGTGTCTGACTTTATCGAGCTTTTCTCTTTCTGAAAGAGCTTTCGTTGGGAACTTGACTGACTATAAATTATGTGTAACCTAATGTGTTTTTAATGTTTAGGGCAATCTGAGCCCTTTAAAAAAGATTCTGAAGGAGTCTTGAGGGGAGCTTTGAATGCTGTTATTGAAAGTTGATCAAATGTGCTGAGTTCAGTGAAAGCTTTTGGTTTACAGATTGCCTCTTTTTATGTTAATTGGTCCCTGTGAAGGTATCCCTTAAAAGAAACATTGGATCAATGTCAAATAGTTAGTAAAGAACAGTTAATGCACTGTAAATTTTATAACCCATTATCATTGATGGACGCTGCACAGAAGACCTGAAACTCAAATATCGGGAATCATTAAAAAGTAACAGTTTGCATTGTAAATTTGAACTACAGGGACCACTGTTAACATAATACTTTATACCCAGCGGTGGAAGAAGTATTTAGATGCTTCACTGCACAGTAAAAGAAGCTAAGTCACAGTATACCAAATACTCCACAGTTTTTACTTGTACTGTTACAAAGAAAAGTCCTACATTTAAAGGCAGGATGAGTTGGATTTGTCGACTGCGGTTTGTAAACACAATATTCAAAGTTGGCTGCCCCTCTTATGATCATGATCTGGCATGTGTGCAGGTGTTTATAGAGTCTCACACCCTCACACCCCGTGTGCTGTTATTGGCTGGGGGCTACACACACACACACACACACACACACACACACACACTGTTCAACGACTGACGCTCAGAAACTTCCTGATCACAGCAAAATAAGAGAATATAGGCAGAGGGGAGGGTCCCTGCAGATACGCCACACCACCACACACCTCTGGTGGGTCATAAGTGATGATTGAGAGGGATTATATATTTATAACTCTATACATTTTAGGAAAATGGTATTCATTATTTCTTTAATGTATCACAAAGCAGATGAGTATTATGAGAAAACCACCCACGGTCCATCCACACAGGTGTTTTAACTCGATGTTGTCTATCAGACCTCTCCTCAGGACTGCGTGGGTGTGCAGACTGTGATTGATTGACAGCTCCGTCACCTTTCTGCTGCACCTGTTGGGGCAGGACAACTTCCCTCATCAAATTTGGTGACATCATGTCAAATCCAGCATAGCTCCACCCAACCTACACCTGACTAGAAGGCAAATCAGCCAGAGTGAAAACACCTGTGTGAGTGTGCAGAGCATTTAATCTGCAAAGTAACGAGAGACCACAGCTGTCAGATAAACGCAGTGGAGTGAAAAGTTCAGTTTTCCCTTTAGAATTTAACATTGTACTACCATGAAGTTGGGGACTCACAAGAGGGTTTTTAGTCTCCAAAGACTCTAAAACATTTGGATCCTGCATTTCCATAAGTATTATGCCTCCCTTCCCCCTTCCTCCCAAATGTCTACTTGTTCAGAGCCACCTACTTGCTTTACCATGGAAGTCACATGTGTGGATTTGTGATGATTCCCAGTGTAAAGGAGCCTATAAATCAGTGTAAAGATATGGCCTGGTTTTCCCAAAAGAAGAGTGAACGTATGATCTAGGCACTTTTTTCAATGTGTGGTCAGGTATGTAGTATTATCATCAGTTTGTTTTGGTTGTGAGGTTTAAAATCACATTGTGTGAATGCACTCTGTGTTTTGGCCATCTGGATCCTGAGCACCAACACGCTCCTTAGTGGCTTTGGTTTCCTTAGCTGAACTATCCCTGAGCAGCTATTGACACCCGAGAATGGCAGCTTTATGAGCCAGGAAGTTTGTTCCTTTCTTCTCACGGAGGTAAAGAGAAAAGAATAGATATCATTATGAGATGTGCTTCATTAAAAAGAGGGCTAATGGCTGCTCTTTAACGCAGAGCCCAGGCTGCCTCTGCAGACATCGTGCTTTACACTGATTGCCACTGCAGCCTCTGCATCACTTAACTTCACATTAAGTCTTTGCATGCTATCATGTCTTTCTCCCTCTCTGTATTTGTTTGTCTCTCGTGTCTGTGTCAATGCTGTGCTGCCTCTTCTGTGTTGTGTGCCCTGTCCTCTTCCAGGTCTCCATGGTGGTGCTCAGGTGTCCTCCTGGATCCACATTCTTCACATGTTATAATGTCATTGTTATCTTTATGTATTATGATTTTGTTGTTCTGCTTTGTACATGCAACATCTATTGCATGTCTGCCCATGCAGAGAGAGGGATCACTCACTCGTCCTGAGGTTTCTTCCATTATTTTTCACTTGTTAAAAGGGTTTTTTGGGGGTAGAGGTTTTCCTTACCTGAATCAAGGGTCTGAAGACAGAGGGTGACATGTGCTGTACAGACTGTAAAGCCCCCTGAGCCAAACTGTGATTTGTGATTTTGGGATATAGAAAATTGACTCAACTTCACTTGGAAATCGGCCTGTGCTCTGTCTGCTTTAAGCAAGGGCTGGAAGAAAAAAGCCAGTCAGCAGATTAATGATGGCAAAAGGACCTGTTCTCTTTTCTTTCCTCAGTGAGAAAGACATTTTAACGTCTGGAGAAAAGAGGGTGAGCTCACGGAGGCTTTTGTAGAGGAAAGGGAGAAGGCAAAAGGGAAGGAATTACTTACCTGAAGACTTCATGATTTCTGCTGGTTGCTCTTTCATTCTGTGCCATTACAGTCGAACATTTCTATATTTATCAGTAAGAATCACCTACATTATGCCATTAAATTAGGTTTTATACAGATATTAATGTGACAAATTCCTATCTCCCACCATAAATCGTTCTATTGAGACCAACAGCATATGTCACCGTAGATTGCATACATAAAACTTCCATTTTGAGGCAACAGGCTCGTAAAATGCTAATATGCCCCAAATTTTAACTCCAGCTCAGGCAAAAAAAAAAAAAAAAAAAAATCAAACTTCTTAACCGAGAGCAACAAAATGAGAAATGAACCTTGGAATCAATTTAAAGACTTCTCAGTCACAATGAAGTTAATGCATAACTTATTCTTTGAAAAGATAGCAATATTTATTCTGGGAAATTCTCCACAGTGCCCGGCCATTATTCAAGCACCTACAGAACAAAAGGAAAGAAGAGCGAGTCTCTTTTCTTATCCATGATTATTTTCTCACACACCTTGGGGAAGATTTGACGGGAATGGAGCTCACTCGATGATGGCACCTAAATCCTTCCAGACACTATTGTCTGTCTTGTTCACTCAGATGGCCATGATCTCAATATTGCTTAGTGTTTTTCAGTTTTTATCACAGGGTGGAACACTGCTCTATTCACTGTGCATGTCCTATTGGTTTCAGCACCGAACACATGTATTTCAGTTAAGTCGAAAATAAAGAGATATGAGACTGCATTTGCCTGATCGAATCTCTTAGGAAGAAGATATTTGGTTTTGAAAAATGAACAAACAAGTCTAGAATTTCATGGCTGTGAGAGCACACGGTGAACAGATCTAAGGACGTACTTTGTTTCTGAGGGTTAACATGCTGCTTAAAGCAGACCTGGCAAGCTTTCTGAATGCCCTTGAGCATGACAGCAGGCATAACAAACCCCTCTATCACACAGTGGTGTTTGGTTTATGCCCAATGTAAAGGACAGAGGAGTTATTGCCGTGCACACCCCCTGTATTGACTTGTGGCCTCCCACTGGGAGATGCTGGGGAACCAGTGTTCAGCCACTTGTCCAGTGAATATAAATGTCAAAGACGTCACTGAAACAATGCCAGACAGACAATGTTTGGAAGTGCGAGCTGCCACATATTAATCAAGTGTCATTGTGATGAATGCCTATCTCCAGCCTGTCATCTCCAGAAAAATGTCCTTATAGGTCGTCTGTGCAGTAGAACGTTACAATCAATATGTACATTTATTGTTAGGCCGTGATCTCTAGTGGCCATAGTAATTATGACAGGAGCAAAAGGGAAGTCAGGTGACAAGAAAGTTCGCATATGTAGAAAGGTGTGGTGGATGGACGGGTCAAACAAACACAGGACTTTCGTGTGTGTGTGTGTGTGTGTGTGTGTGTGTGTGTGTGTGTGTGTGTGTGTGTGTGTGTGTGTGTGTGTGTGTGTGTGTGTGTGTGTGTGTGTGTGTGTGTGTGAAGACTGTTTAATGTGACTTGACTGCTGTGTCTTCCTGTAATATTGTATGTATTTTAAGAGATCTTGAGCTCAATGGAACTTTTAATTAAATAAAGCTAAAAATGGCAACTCATACATGCCAAATCCATTTTGACAATGATTCTAATTACTTATTAAAATGAATAATGATAATACTAATACTAATAATAATAAATAGAAAATGTGATGATATTACCAAAAGTGTCTCCTTTAAATGCTCTCAAGATGGCAGCAACAGAATCAGAAAAACTTACAGGTTTGCCTATCACCTACAGATGAAATTTGTCTGTAGTGGTAGAGTTACACCTAGAATGCAAACTAAAATACATACATAGTGTTCAGATATATATGCATAGGTTTTGCCTGCAAAATGCAAATATGTGCAAGTGCTACAATGCTAAAGGTGGCAGCATGAAAGTGGAATAGCTCAAATGCAACAACCATGCAAACACTGTGAACATAGGAGTTCGGTGAATGAGGTCTGTACCAGAGTGACAGTGTGGTAACGAGCTATAGACCAAGTTACTGTGTGACTTCACAGTCAAGAAAAAGCTCAGTTGTCACAGGATTTGTGAAGTCAAAGTTACTTTCATGGAGTCCACAATGATGTTGACATACTGTAAGGAAACAGCACCAAGAACTGCACTGATGCAAACAAACACATGCAGACACCCACACAGCTGTGGGCACACAAGTGATATGAAACTGTCATTGACCATACATAAACATGCAGAGAGACAATGAGAGAAATGGAGGGATGGAGAGAGATACTGGGGAGAGAGAGTGAGAGAGATATGGAGGTACACTGCCTGTGGCCATCCGTTTTTCTGTTTGCAGTGCAGCTGAACAGTCTATCCATGCAATTCCTTTTACATTATTCCACCAATTGTTATCAAGCATGTCCTTGGGCAACACACTGGGTTGGTTAACTACCCAATATAGGGCGTAGTATACACACTGACAGCATAATGCTTTTGCTTTAACAATGCTGCAACAATGAATATGCTAACAGCTCCCTTTCTGGAAACAACCAAAAGAAACTGTTGTTCAACTGAAAAAGCAATTCCTCAGGATGTCTCTGGTGTGAATGCCCTGGTCTTTGCTATTATCTGTCCTTTGGCAGAGAAAGCTTCTATTTCTGACCACCTTCTCCAACTAACATGTCCACAGTTTCTATGCCTCCTGACCGTACTGTACCAACAAGAACATTAATATCACTTTGTGTCACTTCATTACAATATGCCATTATTTAACATCAGGGCCGCAAATTTTTTATGTCCTGTTTGCTTGGAGCCTAAGATTAAAGCGCTAATGACCACTCCCTGCTCTCATTAGAAAGCTCGCTCAGATACACTTTTCATGTCAGCCTATCACACTCTCGGAGTCGCCTGTCAGCCAAATGAAGATCGAGGGGCCCTGAGAAAGGCTGAGTTGTTTTGTCTCAGTATTGGCTGGGTTGGGTTGTTTTCTTGCATATGCACACTGTTATGATTTTCTTCATCATTCATTTCTTTCTCCACAAATCTGAGCATGTGTGTTTGTGTGGATATATGCGTTGGCATGTGTGTGAATTGCTACATTTCACTTGGATAATCAGCAGCGCTGAGAGGCTACGTTGCCAATAATTGGTGACTTGACCTTTAAACGGCTATATCCTTTTGGCCAGGATTTATATAAATAAGCTTAAACTTTTCATTCTAATAGGGAAATGATTACTGTATATGGCAATGAAGCCACTACAGTATGTGATCTGTCTCTGTAATCAGTGCTGCTAATGACATGATGAAAACAGTTATATAAATTACAAAAGTACGGTCACATTAAACATGTGGACACTGCAGTTTTGTTGCTAATATTCTTTCCTTTTCTTTGGTTTTGATGGTTTTATATTTTAGCCTCCAATCAGACTGCTCTGCAGCGCTGAGCACCACAAACTCTAAAACAAACATCCCTCAGAGGCGTCAGCTGTGCAGGTTTTCAGATCATAGCTTTGCAGCTGGTGACTTTGCAAGTGCTGAGTTACACTGTCCAACTGTATTCTCTTCTTGGGTTCGTGCACACAAAGGAAAACATGTGTATTTATGGCGTCTCCTCTGACATGGTTTTTAATAATTCATTGATTGCCATATGTAAATTACTCCGTGGAACCCGCTCTTCTCAACAGGAGGAACAATTTGAAAGATGAAGCTGCTACAGGCATTTTAAGACAAACAACAATTTCAGTGCAAGAACAATATGCAGAGGTGTTAAAATATTCAGCATAGCCCGCAAACAGTTTTTGGCTCTCCCTGCATGGTTGTGCACTGAAATATGCAATTGATATTGGCAAAAGGGGCAACTGCATAATACCAACTCCAAGTACTTGGATGTAATGTCTTTGCATGATATTCTCCAATAACTACCACTATGCATTGATATATTTTTTACAGAGCATTTATAGGTGATTGGAAACTTGGACAGAGAGGACGTATATCACACATTCCCACAATCTTCCCAACACAACAGGGTGTTTTAGTTCTCTATTTTTCTTTGCTCAGTTTTGTAATGAATCACAATTCAGAGACCTCTGCCTTGAATCAATACAAAGCGCCACGCCAGCACTATCTCTGCCTTATTACAATATGGTTAAAGTCATTGGAAATGAGTTCCCAGCAAGCATCACATGAGTTCTTTAAAAATGCATAGGCTTAAGAGGGAATGGTGTGCTGCAGTATCAATCAAGTTCAACCAAGTGAGTAAAAGGACACAGAGGATAGGAAAATTTGACGCTTGACAGTTTCCACAGACGGTGCTCTCTGAATACTCGGGGCCTCTCTTTCTTTCTTAGATGTAGACCCACTGTCAGTTCTGTATGGGGGTAGATTGGTTGTAATGGGTGGTGGTTGGCAAGGTCATTATTTAATGCTGTAAGACTAGCGTTTTCAGTCTCAATTTGACCAAGTGTGAGCTGAAATCAACTTCAGTATATGTAGAAATGGAAATGAATGCTCTTGACCCGATTGAGGGCATTGAGATGTTACAGCGGGGTAGGTGTTCTCATTTTACTTCATGTATGAAAGGAATTTAAATTCAGCTAAATCTGTTTATGAGGGAAAATCGGTTGTGGGCTTTTCAACATGGGTTTCTTTTTTTCTTTTTTCTTTTTTTTTCCACGCTGTCAGTACACTTTACTTGGCCAGTGGCTGAGACAACACAGCTACTCATGATGAAAGCAAAATCCCTGGTGGATTCATGTCAGTGATGTGAAAACGCTCAAATGTGCATCCTGTGTTATCTGCAGTGCCAGCTGACACCTAGCACATAAAATATGGTCATGTATCCCTTCAGAATCAGCCTTTGAATCTGAGAAAAAACAGAAATCAAAATGCTTATACGTATCTACACCTCTTGAGAGTCGGAGACTACAAACATGTGGATGACTTGAATGAATTCTGAGCCTTTCAGGACAGAGCAACAGATGAAAATATTCATTTTTGATCGTTTGATCCAGTTGGGTTATTTCAAGAGTGCACCCAATAGGTTTGCACATAATCACTAGTGGAGTTGAAACAGCATGATGATGGTAGGATGTAGCTGTGAGAGTAGTAAAGCAAAAGAGAATTCAAATGATACTCAAGTGGGTTTATTGTGCGCTCAAGCCTTTCAGTTCAAATTTCCATTCACAAAGTGAATGCGTCTGCAGTGATGTACACTAATGTTTCAAGTTTTCCACTATGTTTTATTTAGCAATGCTGTTATTTGTCTTCTCTGAAACCTAAAAACCCACAGAGAGGTCCAGAAGTATAGGTTTTTAAGAGTTTATTCACAGCCATGTCGGTCAGTCCAGACTGATATATCTCAGTGATGGTTGGATGGATTTCCATTACATTTTACATAGACACTCTCGTTCCTCAGGATGAATCCTAATGAAGACTTTTCATCTTTAGCGCCACCAGTAGGTTAGCAATTTTGTGTTTGATTGAACTGTTTCAACAGCAATTGAAAATATTGTCAAGAAATGTGATAGAGATGTTCATTTTCCCCTCAGGATGATTCAGAATAACTTTGATGAACTTGAACTTTGCCCTTCACTTTTCACTCAGAGCCACTTTGCTTTAATGACACTCCCATCAGCCTCAGCTCGACTTTGTGTTAGCAAATGTCAGCATGTTATGTTAGCCTCATAGAGTTGCTATGCTAGCATAGTTGTATACTAATTTTGGAAGACTCACTCTCCAAAGCAACAGCTACTATAAGAATACACCTTCCATTGCTAACTTTGGTTGATGCTTTGGTGCAGATTATGAATTTGAAATAATCAAACATGTCAATAGGCTGTAAGTCTCATGACATACAAATGTTTGACTGAGGCTTCGACAGGGACGTGCTATCACCCATCACTGCAGTCTTTATTTAACTTCCAGGTTTAAGGCTGGAGAAATCTGTCTCACTTACTGATTAATTCAGCTTGGATTCCCTCTGTGAATAATCTTGACATTTTCCTAAAGGTTAGAGCAGTGAAGCCCTAACCAGGCGTTAAAGACTTTCTGCCCACTAGTGGCCATCTGCCTTGCAAAAGAGATCCAGGAATATGACAAAAAAAAAAAAGTCTCAAGGAAAAGAAAGGCCCATTAGAAATTCATTTTTATTCAACCTTCCTATTCAGCTTCACCTCTCTTCTGCAACCACAGCATATATTCAGGGTAGATGTATTTTGATATGCAAAGCTACACAGCTAATGTCACATGTAAAGATAGAATTTAATATAATGATGAATAATGACTTGGTGATTTAATGACTGAGGTGGAAGAAACATTGCAATGCAAATTGCTTGAAGCAAGAGCATGCTTATATCAGCACCTGGATGGAGGGATCTTGAAGAAGATAGCTGGTAACGAGGATAACATCTCTGAGCATCTTACTGAATCGCTTACTGTCACATGCAGGTGTTGCTAAACCCATACACTCACAGTCATTTCTCTGACATTTGTTGTATAATTTTTATAACGTGTGGATAACCGACCATGATGTCAGTATGCAGGGCAACACTTGTAAAAAGTTGACTGCACTCATATTTCTTTCCTCTTTCCTCTTCACTTAACATTCATTGAGCTAATGGCATATGCACAGAGAGAGCGCCTCGGTGTGAATACGGTGGTATCTGGCCGGACAATGATTTGAACTTCAAGCATCACAATAACACAATGATTGTTAAATTGGGAAACAAATTCCCTGCTGAAATAAGACTTGTTTCCTTATTTGCCACAGAAAATGAATTATTGAATCTACATTTTTATCTGTTTTGGATTATGAGGATGTTATCTATGGAAAAGCTGTTGTTGTTGCTACACAGTCCTTTAATCAGAACTCAATTAGAAAAAATGTCATTCTCTCGCGATGCACCTTATACACATGGAAAGAAAGGATACAGATACAGATACAGATACAGATACTTATTTCCTCTATTTACTCATTTTAACTTTTAGCTTTCATTCATTAGTTTTTATTGTGAGCTGTTTCGTTTGCATGTATTGCTTTTAATGCTGTCAATCGATTAAAATATTTAATCACAATTATCATAGTTAACTCACGATTAATTGCAAATTACACACTACACTACTAATTACACATTTTTATCTATTCTAAATTTCCCATTAATTATCATTTTAATACTGGAAAACATGGAAAAGTGGATAGGCTCGCTTTGTGCAAATGTTTTTTTATTGAAAACAGTCTCACTTTGAGCAGTCATTCACATATGAAGCAAAATCTCACACAATTTAACACTGTCAATAAGCAAATGACAACAAAAATAAATATTTGGTTACAAAAAAGCCCCTTCAACAACCCTTTCTAAGAGATCAAAACAGGGTGATACAAGATAAAGTTACAAAGTGCACATCATTGTAAACTAAGACTCAGCCTATAATGCAGTTAAAAGTTTCCTCTGAACATACAAGCAGTCAGACTATGATGCTCTTCTATTCATTCACCAGAGGCTTATCAACCCAGCCTCTTATTTCTCTTCAGAAAGAATGAAAATTACTTACTGCTATGGCTGCAGTGAGCTTGTTCTTAGTTGCGGTATCCATATGCCTCTGTCGAAAGCCATCCATTGTCGCCTGGTTTTGACAAGGAGGCGGCGGAGAATTCGCATTCGCCGTGTGTTTGGACATCAGGTGGTATTTCAGACTGGATGTGCTGCGATGATAATTCAGTTCACACCGACAATACACACAGATAACTTTGGTCTTGTCAGTCGACCCATCTGGCAACTTTATGAAACTAAACTTTCCATTCAGAATCTTGTTCGCATCCATTTTGGCATTTCGCGCTTGACATCCACACAAACTGGTAGCCTACTTTTTTTTTACGGCTAGCGAGCAGACAAGACCAAACACGTGCGTGGGGCGTGCCTATTGTTCTGTTTCCGGTTTACAATTGGATCCTGTAGTTTTTCTAACAAGCAGTGGCCACAGCTGATAAAAAACTACAAGTTCACTAGGTCACAAAGAGCGTTAATCTTGCGATAAAAAAAATTACGCCATTAAAATTGATTTGCGTTAACGCGTTAATAAAGCGATATTTTTGACAGCACTAATTGCTTTACATCTGGACCATTGTAACAAGAAACACCTCCTTAATGATCTTTCAAAGTAAAATAAAGTTTGATATATTCATCTATGACCAGGCCACCTGGATAGAGGTAGTCGGGGGGCGAGAGGGAAGGTAGAGATTTCATGCCTCAGAATCCAAAGATATATGCGTATCAATATGAATACAAGTATTATCAGTATGCATGAATTTGATTTTATGTATCTAGGCATCAGGCTTTAAGACATTAATGCCCATGTCAGTATAGGGGCCAAGAAAAATTACAATGTCTAATACAGTTAAGACAAAACAAAAAGCCATTATCGATGAAGCAAATTTACAAAGAGCCTCAAATTCAAAAGAAATAAAAGATGGCTTTAATCAGAACAACAGAAGAAGAATGACTTTCAATCAAAATAAATACTGAAATCACAGATTAAGTAGAATAAAAAAAATGGTTAAACAGATGGACTGATTAACAAATTAGACTGATGGAATAAAAACAGAGATGTCGACGAGGATGAACTCGATGAACTCAGATGAATGAAATATCTGAAAAAGAAGAGGCAAAGACTAAAACAAATAAGCCATACACATGGTATGGGTTTAATATGTGCCGAATAAATATTTATAGATACTCCATTCTGTTTTTTTCTCCATGTCAAACTTTGATTCAAGAACCCTTTTCCCCAAAACTCAGAATGAGGAAGCAAAACAACACATACCCAAAATAAATGCAAGTTCCACCCTCTAACAGGGAAATCACGTTGTGAATTATTCCTTTGAGCAGACAAACTGAGGTAGTTTGATAAGTCTGACATGATAGCTCTTCTATATAGTTTTGAGCTGAAAGGAAGGATTTGAAACACAGACGAGCAAAAATCTAAACTACAGTAATACAATACATTCAGAAACCTGCTTTTCATTTCTTATCAGCACAACAGTCTTTCAGTTTCCCCCACTATTTCTACTCTCGTGTTATATTGAATTTCCTCTTAAGTGCAAGCAGTAATTCATGTTCCCTGGGAGTGAATGGTAGTAACAGAAATAGCTGTATTGAGAAATGTTCTCTCTCGCAAAGTAGGTTTCGTTTTGTGAAGCAAAGTTTGGCTCATATTTAGGATTCAGGTCTCCGTGCTTCAGTGAAAAGAGTAAGTATTGTTCCAAATCACTTTTATTTGTCAGTTTCAGGTATGTGTGAGTGAGGCGAGCTCCTTGAAACTTCACTTTTACTCACCTGAAACTCAGTTGGTGACTGCTGTGCAGCCTCCCATTACACTGGCCTCTAGTGGTGGGGTCAGACAACTTGCTAATTCAGTGTTCACACACACACACACACACACACACACACACACACACACACACACACACACACACACACACACACACACACACACACACACTTGTGGTGTGTGTGTTTCTGCTTAACAAGCACAAGAAACAGCTCACAGGTAGAGACAAGCTATGACTCCTAATGCACTGAGCAAAGCTAAAACTTGTGAATTATTGGGCAATTGAGCATCATTAATGTCTGTGTGACTCGTTTAAGGAAACAGCAGAGGAAGATGGGAGGTTTTTTAAGGCGGAAGTTGTCCCGACAAAGTAAAAATAAAGTCAAATGTGGGAATTATGACAAACACATACCCATTATCATAAGACAAATGTCATTTCTCTGCTCTCTGTATCTACAGAGAAGGTGGATCCTCTTCCACCATGGTGCACCGCCATGTTTCTACAGTAGCCCAGAGCAGACAAACCAAATGGCTCTTGACCGCACCTTTCATGTTTTTCACAGCCACCGTGGACTCTCTGGCTCTATTTTCGTCTCCGCCACTGGCATTACTATTATTATGTAATAATAGCAGTCAGTCTCCTCCTGGGAGAAGTTAGGGTGTCGGACAGTTTCCTGCGTGGGCTCAGTCATCCTCGAAACTTGCCATGCACCTTGCCAGCGGCGTTTGTAAAGGTGAGGCGAGGAGCTGGTGTGATTGGTCAAGACTGGACTCGGCTGTGTCAAACCCACTCCACACCCTCTCCCCTCCCTCCTTCCGAGTTGCACCGCTGGGTGGGACTGAGATGAAAAGTGGGAGTAGATGCACCAGCAGTGCAGTGCACGAAAATACCAAAGTCTGCGCCGCCACGCCCCATCGGCGAAGCAGACCTGACTTTGCGCCGCGCCTCCGCCGCCAATGCCGAATCGAAAATTGAGCCCTCTGTATTTTGTATTGTTTTCATTTTCAGCTTTGAGGATTTCAAAAGTCCACTCTCACCAGAAATGCCTGAGAATCAGTTTAGATGCAGTTTATACTACTTTACCACAAACCCCACCAGCCTATGTTGTTGTAAAAAAAAGAAAAAAAAAAGATATTGATGCAGGCGATAACTGCAGCATATATGTCTCAGAGTAGAAAGGATGGCTAATATCAGTGCATTTTTTCATTTTTCATATATTTTTCATTCATTTTTTGGGAATGAATACTCTTGCTTTTTGTAATACCTGCTGGCTGTAACAACTTAACTTCCCTGGTGTGGGATCAATAAAGTCTTATCTTACCTGTTGTAGTTTGCACATTGTCAGTTTTTGGACAATATTGGTTGAGCTGTTATTTGAAATGGCATCATTTACTCTCATTTTGAAACCTCACAGACCAAGCATTTGACCGAGATAGTAATACAAATCTTCAACATGTGTTTCAACAAACATGCTGCTGCCCTGCCAGTCTTCCATGCCTCCCAGTGTAAAACACTGTCATTGGATAACAGGGCCTTGATACGTGCGTCATAAAACCATTACTTTTCAGAACATTGCTGTAATCATATGTGACACATGACTATCTGTGGGGCCTGTTTACTTGCAGGCTGCATCCTGCCAATAGGAAATATTCACACTGTTATGGCGCCTTGAGATAGAGAGGATTTTGTGTGTGTGTGTGTGTGTGTGTGTGTGTGTGTGTGTGTGTGTGTGTGTGAGAGAGAGAGAGAGAGAGAGAGAGAGAGAGAGAGAGAGAGGGTGACAGGAGAGCATGAACGGCTATGAGGAATATATTGACAGTGAGTGCTAAAGACAGTGGACCATCTGTATCACTCTGGCACAGCAATCTTCCATGCTAGTATGGTACAGAGCTTGACCTCTATTGAGTCTGTGTGATTGGCCTTTTAATTCAGCCGCTGTGCAGCCCACTGGCAGTCAGACCATACAGTAACAGGAACAAATGACTAACCACAAAATGAAACCTCATCTTCTTGCTCCACTTAGACAGGGTCTGCTTTTACACTCCTCTCTGGTGGACGGTATGTCTTCCATTAAAAAAAAGTGCGGGCAAGATGTACATGAAGGGTTGCATTAATACTATGCACTAATACTACTACATTAATACTTCCATGTTTGGCTTATTTGAAGACAAATTGATTTAAGATATCTTACATTTTATACAGTGTGTCAGTAAACAGCAAACATAAGCATCTGTGATATATCAGCTCATTGCTCTCATTGAACTTCAACTAATCATCACAATAGGTGTAAAATGGGAAATACGCTTATTTACCTTCTTGTAGGGAATTAGATGAGTCAATTTGTTTGTCTTCACACTAAATATTAGGCTAGAACCAGGAGACTGTTTGCTTAGTATAGAATAAAGACTGGAGGCAACAGGGATCAGCTAGCCTGGCTCTGCCAAAAGGTTAAACCTCTTACCCTTCTTGTAAAATTAGCCTAAAATGCCAACCTAAGGCATAACCGGAGTCAACTCAAAGCTTTTCTTTTGCTATTTGGACTGCATACATGGTTGTGGTCTCTTTTGCTCGCTCTGAAGTTTTATTTCCAGCTGTCACGCTAAGTGCTACTGGCATTCAGTAATGGAAATTTGAACATGCAAGTAGAAGGTTTTTTTTTTTTGAATTGTAGTTTTTATTTATTTATTTTTTCCATTACAGCATGTTACCTTAGTGCAAGTCACAATAGTAACTAGTAACAATATTACAGAAAATGAATATTTTATGTTTTTCTATTGGTAGAAAACACCTGGTATTGGTCTAGGTGTTTTCCAAATTAAAAGGCATTTATTATATACATTTCTATTCAGGCTATTTATGTTTAAGCCATATGAATAACAGTATTGCTTAATAAAACAGAGTGGAAAACATATATATTCATATTTTCAGCTTGTGTACTCATATCTAGGCTATATATGTTTACACTGAGGCCATTTACTATTGATCATTTCAAACTGTGTATTATTCCTATTTGCACTGAATTCCTTGATTTGGCTGTAAAATGACCCACTGAAGGGGCAGATCCTCACAGTGCCAGTCCTCTCAATAATCAGTCACTGCTGGCTAGATATTTGCACAAAAAAAGAGAACAAGGCCCCTCCTGTTGTGGACTCTCATTGGCTCTTGTTAGCTGTAGAGATGACATGGAAGATCCTAAATGGTAAAGTGAGGGATCAATCAAAAGGTCAGGGTATGGCAGCCATCTTGAGACATGTTGTCTCTGCATGCATGCTTACTGAAGTTATAATAGAGATTATTATGAATATTGGCATCAGCTGATTTGAGCCAATTGGACAAGACCACGTGATCGATTGTCAGATTACAATGACATTTGGTTGTTGTTGGTGTTGATCATACCTGCTGCTGTGAGTGTATCTTGAAATGGTGTGCATTAATTGAATCACAAGAATCTTTGCTTTATAGGGATATATGGCATGAGTACAAACCTCACTGTAGTGTTTGTGTCAATAGATGGGCAGACCACTTAACAAGACAAGCTGCAGAGTGCTATAAATCTGCCCACCAGCACCTCTAAACCTTTATTTCTTCTTGGGCTACTTCTTCTTCTGATTCTGAGTGGTCACCAGTGATGTTCTGGAGTCTCTTGGACAGACCCAGAGGAGCTATTTCTCCCTTCTCCCAGCTTTCGTGGTATGCTGAGATAACCAGCTGCTACAACACAGGCAAAAAAGTCAAGCTTCTTTTATTACAGGAACCAAATGAGTGAGTATTCAGTGCTGACAGAGAACGACAGCTGACAGATAGATACAACATGTGCTACTTATAGTGTGTACGTTTGCCATATGGATTGTGCTAAATTGGCATGTACACTGTGTATTTTTTTATTTCCATGGCAGGTGGTGGAATTGGCAGCAGAAATACCGCAGTCATGCCAATGCCATATTCATAAAATGTTACATTTCTCACCTTCCCTTCATGAACACATTACTGTAGTTGCAGAACCAAAAGCACATTTGTTTTTCATGACAGCCAACCAAACTGCTAGATACTTGATAGCGGTAATTATTACAACCTGAATGTCAACAAGGAAAATTCAAACGGCTTTGGATGAATAAATGGCATAATTGTTGGGTTTTACAACAGTTTGGAGATCTATAGTGAAAACTGGGCACATATCCTTGACAGGGGACATATTGCCGGTCATGCATCCATGACCTCCCTTTGTTTTTTGTGCCGCTCCTCCCTTCTCTTACCTGAAACCCACAAATTAGCTATAAGTGTAGAGACACTGTGAGCTACCGATTCCAGCAGAATGACAGCATTAGCAGCTGCCATTATCTTCAGGTTCAATAAAGCATTGACAAGAGGTTGTCCATGAGTTATCTAGGGAGAGGCAGCAGAGCGCAACAGGGGACATCAAGGGTGACAATGTTCATCCCAGGTTTTCATTAAGATCTCTGCAGAAAAGCTACACTTTGCATGGAATTTAAGCTGCCTCCCTCTTGTCCTATCATGTACTGAAGCGTAAACCTCCCACTGCTTTTAGATTAACTTTGTATTCCCTCTTTCACTGTTGAAGCAAGGCTTTCATATCATCCCACCTGGCATGCCGTTAACTCCTTCAGCTGATAAATGCCATTCACAGCTTCCAGTCCTCCTAATTCAACAATGCTGCACAAGCTATGCCAAGTGAATAAATTAGATTCAGTTTCACAAAGTAGCACAGAGGAAGAGAAACTTGAGAGCAAAGGTTTGTGAAACAGGCTTCCATCAGTGCTTATCTCATCATTTCTGAAAGATCCAGGTTTCATGGAAAATTTCCATTATCCGGCTCTCTTTGTTTTTTAAATGGCTGTTGTGACAGGTAGACTTTCTACAGACCTCTTGATGACACAAAGCTATTGTTTTATCTGCATGACTCATATATTGGTACTCGTCTCGTCTGCCGTACTCAGAAGGAATCCCTACATGATTTAAAATACAGAAATAATTAAACCTGGATAACAACAAAGGCTGGAATGAATCATCACATCATATGAATGTACACAAATCAAAGGGAAAAGAAACCCTTGACATAGAGACATAGAATGCAGTTACTTTAAATTAGATGCCATGTTTAATGTCCAACAATGCCAATATCCTTGTGATCCTGAGAAGGCATCTGCAGTCCTGGAACTTATTTCACTGCCTGACATCGGTCTGCATCCCCAAGACTCACTGGGTCATTCAATACTGATCTGTATGACACCACAGTAATGGAAGATATCCATCTACAGTATGTGACTCTATTAAATGTCATTTTCAATTAAAAGTGTGCCACTGAATATTACGACTCCCTCTTCTCATTTATGTTCACATCCTTCTGCGTTTTCATCACTTCAAGGCAGAAGATGATTTCTGTCTATTAACACTTAACGTGCAAACTATTAGGGTCTTTTACATTAAAGCCTCCTGCTCATTGAGGTGAAGGAGGGATGGCTCTTTATGCTCCTTCATTTGTTCAACCGGGAAAAGTCTTCTGTCACTGATAATTAGACCTCAGAGAGCCGTATAAAGACCTGCAAAAGGGGATGATGGAACAGATTGCCAGGACCCCTCAAAGAGTTTGTGTGACACCAGAGGGTGTGTGTGTGTGTGTGTGTGTGTGTGTGTGTGTGTGTGTGTGTGTGTGTGTGTGTGTGTGTGTGTGTGTGTGTGTGTGCGCGCGCGCACGCGCATGTGTGAGATGCAGACAGACAGACTGGCAGACGGGAAAAGTGGGTAGAGAGGAAGCCATTATCCAATATGATTCTCCATTTTTCTTCCGCAAGCCTTCTGTCCGTATTCCACTCCAATGAATATCCCACTGATAAAACAATTAGACCGAGAGACAAAACACTGGTTTCGAAGGCATTACTCATGCTTGGCAGTAACATATTCGCCATTGTTCCACTGCATATTTCATATGGACAAAGTCTTTAATTATGTACTTATACAGTTCACATGAAGCATTGAGGTTACACAGAAATGAGCTGATGGTACTATAACTACGCGCAGCATACTATTACAGTTATCTGAGGAATTCTATACAAACCTCTGTTGTCTTAGCGTGATTGCTCTGGTCAGTGGAAGCCTATCAGTCTTGCAGAGCTGGACATTCAGGACCACTTCCTCCAAATGACAACAGCTAGAGGCTCTTCCATGCAGGTCGGCCCCTCGTGACACAGGATGTGATGCGAGACTCTTGTTGCATTAGTGGACAGGTCTTATTTGTCTTGGAAAAGGGCATCAGAAAGGGCCAGGCCAGTGATACATCCAGACTCATTTTCCCTGCTGGATGTCCTCGCACTTGTCAGCTGGAGATACAGCAAGCATCAGATCACCATGAGCATTGAACCTACAGCTACTGTTGTCCAAAGATGCCTACTGCATAATACAAGAACTTTAAGATTCAAACCAGCAAAACATAAATGGGTTGATAATTATTTAATGTTTAAAGGCATTTGACAAAGCAGTAATACTGTCTTCATATTGTGAATAGCTTTAACTGTAATTATGAACTGTTTTATGATCTAGACAAACACTTTCCTGTAAGAAAGCAATTATCTCGCTGCACAACTACCATATATTAATATAGAAAGAGGGAAATGAAAGGAAGGGCTATGCGGGGGAAAACCAGTGTGAGGCCAATAGTTTCCGATCTTCATCACAACAGCTCTGAAGTGCATGTAAACAGGCTGCTGTGGGAGCACAATGGGAAACGATGGAAAAGTAATTTTCATCTTCTGTCCCTTCTACCAGGAGTGCCACCGCAGCTCTGAGTGCCCCCTGGCGCATCGATTCAAAGATGAAGGGGAGCCTCAGCAGCAGCGTGATCCTAAACGAGATGACACAGGACTCTGTGGCTGATTCTTTGGACAGGTGCATGCTGGGTGATTTATGTGTGCGTCCTCTCGCAGGTCCCCAGGAGCAAATATTGACTGTTTATTTCTCCAAGCTCAAGGCAACAGGGAGGCAGCAATTTCTTTATTTTTGGACCTTAGATAAATTGAACCCCGCAAGATGCAAACGCACCTGACAGGGAGCATTTTTTTTTTTTTACCCACCCACCCCCCACCTCTGAAAATGGAGAGGAAAGAAGAACAACTTAATAGCGGGCATTATTGATTTGTCATTCCTCTTCTCAGGCATCTATACACAACAGGGACATTTCAATTACACAGAGGCTTTCCGATTGCTCCTCCTTTCAAGCATCCTCCAGGACAGACTACCTGCCAGGGATCAATGATGGACACCCACTAACATTCCTGTATGTCATAGTGCACACTCTTTTTATCTTCCACCTACAGGTTTGTGCACGAAATCACCAAATCAGTGCACAACGTAACGACACTGACACAGACCACTCCAATTCAGTATTTTTCAGAACATCATTGACATATATTTGCATTACATTCAAGTTGTGTTTGGCAATAAGATTGACACAAGGTTGCGGTGAAGGTTTTATATATATATATATATATATATATATATATATATATATATATATATATATATATATATATATACACACACACACACACACACACACACACACACACTTACAAGCTGCACGCATCATGTTCAATCCGGAGGGTCCTGTTTTTCCCTCTTTAATTTGCCCTTTACTGGGAAATGGACTGCACAGGTTTTTCTCAGCAAACTCCGCTCCTGGGGGAAATTGTGTTTAGCGTTATCGGTGGGAGATACACAGGCTCAGTCAGCCAGAACAAACAATTATTGCACAGAGGGCAGAGCCGGGGTGTCCGGATGGAACTGGCCAACATGCTTATATTACTGAATCCAAATGCAATAGAATGAGGATTAGCCATTATTGAATAATGAGGATCAGAGAGAGATGCTCCTCATTCAATATTGTGTATTCATATTTCACCTCTTGCATTCTCTCTCACCTGTGTGTGTGCGTGCGTGCATGCATGTGTGTGTGTGTGTGTGTGTGTGTGTGTGTGTGTGTGTGTGTGTGTGTGTGTGTGTGTGTGTGTTTGTGTTGTATGTGTGTGTGTGCCATCTTTTCTTTGTGCTTGAACATCTATTATCTACAGTAGCAGACATTCATTGGCAGAAACACTGTGCAGTAAGTAAAGAGACGTGAAATCCTCCTCCTCTGGCTCTGTGAACACGTGAATCTTTCCTGCTGTGCTGGGATGAATAAGACAAAAAAACAAGCATATACATTGTTTATTCAGTGGTCTGATGGCCTTTGATTTAGCAAATAGCCACATTATGCTATTTTGTTACTTATCTACTCAGAAACAAGAGGCTCACAAGCATGATGGAGGAAAATGCGTCAAATCAGACTTGTCATTTTTTCTTTATTTCAATAATGTTGTTTTCTTGTTCTTTTATGTTGCTTTTTCTTAGTCATCACAACTCTTGTTAATCAACAGAGAAGCAATAGACGAAATGCTCTTGATCATGAATATTCTTTGGCTCTGCATTCACTCCGGTGTTTTTGTTGTTTCATAATAAACCAGTAGTGCTCATTAGAAAGCAGGGAGTCCTCAGGGGGCTGACACAGGTCTTTTCCCAAGGCCAAACAGGTAAAACTTAATGTTAGCCTTGATGTGTGTGTGTGTGACAAAATATTGAGAGGAAATCTCTAAAAAATGATGAGTCAAATTGTCTTTTCTGATTGTCTAAAGGAATGAAGGAATGATTGTAAATCTCCATGAGGACAGTAGGCAGTACTTCAGTAGTACCTAGTGAAGAAGTGAAGATTAGAGAGGATTTGTGTTACACGTTGATGCCTGAGTTTATTTTTATTGGAGTGAGTCACTCTATGAATTAGAAGTTTGGATGTCTTTCCTCCACAAATTACATTTATATGCTGCTAATTTGCTTTGGTGGCTCAGTTATTTTTGATTCACACCTGAATTTTGTTGATCATGTAAAAAGTGACACACTCGATCATGTCTATAATAACCGCAGGACAGAGTTTTATGGACATCATTATGATGATGCACTTCTAGATTTTTCTCTGCTCAAAATTAATTTGTTGTTTAACGTAACCTTGTTTAACCTTAATACCTCTTCCTATGAAGCATCTGTAACTGGTGACTCAACAGATGATAGATACTAATGGATAACATAAGATAGAATAGCTGTAATCATGTTTACTGGTATAGGCATCAGCACATAGACAAAACTGTTTATTAAGTATAAACCACGTGTTTATAAATCTGCTGAAGACACGTTGAGCTTCAAGCTTCTTCAAGATTCTTGAGCTTTGAAACAGCAGTTTGTAAAGTACATCTGGAGCTTTCAGCCACATTTCGTGGCCTTCATCAGTGTAAGGAGAATATGAAGAAGTAAGTTTGATTAAAAATACAATTTTTCAAATTCTTACAAAATGTTTAAAATCTTTTTAGATTAAACTGGTCTTGATAATTCATGATCTGATTCTACGGCTGTTTCAGATGCTTCAGTTGACTCAGATGACTGCTGATAAATAAATAAACTAACACTTAAAGATGTTCTTTTACCTGCATACATCTACATTATACTGTTTATGTGTAGTAAACCATTCATGTATAGGGTTAATGAGCACATTGCCATGACATGGCTCCATGTCCAACTGCTTTAATTAGAGCAGTTCTTCATTTACATGCACAAATAGTCTAACAACTACACATCTTCTACAGCTCCAGCTTGTAGCATTGTGGCTACTGACCCTCACTGTGCTTTCTGTGCTTTGTACTCTCACTTTTAGTACATTTTAATTATATTAAAAGTCTTTAATATATTACTTCCTAACATATTTCTGCTCTTTTAACCCCAGCCTCAGCACTGACATTCAGACCCCCTTCCCAAAAGACATTAAATGTTCGTTTTTTATGTCCTGCTTTTATTGAGCAATTTTATTATTCTATTTTGTTGTGTGTATTTGTAAAACACTTTGTAACTGTGGTTTTAAGTGCGCCATAAATAAAGTCTACCCTCTTACTTGTTTGTGATTTTATATTTCACTTTAAATTCACTTTAATGCCAGAACAACAACAACAGCAACGACAGAACATAAACGGAGTGTTTGGAAAGCTTTCTGTCTGTTTTCCAGGAAACAGGCCTATCTGAAGGAGGAAGATGCTGACTTAACAGATATGTGCAGCCAACCACTGTGGTGAGATCACTCACAGAAATACAAGAAAGTGACAGATACCGTCTGGCCTACAGAGAACTGTGCACAGACAGAACGTCCAACAGACTGTTTACCTGCTTTCTGTCCTCGCCTTTCTCCTCATCCCATCCTATTAACTTCAATAGTTTCTGAGGAGGCAAGACGAGAAACTGTATGAATCCTGAGAACACGTCCAGTGTTCAGCCAATGTTAGAATGACATAGACATACAAATACACACAGACATGCACACAGAGCATCCTGTGAAAGACTATGCCCCTCTTGTCTGTCTCTTATCCACTTGTTACTTGCTGAATTGTTGCCTTTTCTATTATTTCTGTTGGTGAATCTTCAGCCCTTAATTGAGTCTGACTCTGCTTTCAGTTTGATCAACCTGAGTCTACACTGATTCACTGATGCAACACCAGCCAATACAACACTGATGACAGCATAAGATATCCAACTCATATCATTGCCCATTCAGATGTAACTTGCCGTGAAATTCAGAGAATAAAAGATTTTTATTTAAATAGATGTTTGTTAAGTTATTACCTATCGCCAAAGGAGTTAGCACAGTGATGACTAATCTTATGCCACGCTGACAAAAGCATTGGAATATTTATTTATTTATTTGCAGTATGTCAAACTGGGTGTCGGCCTCGGCATTCCCAGAAAAGCTGCTGTGTTATGTTTCTGCTAATGCAAACCAAATGTTTCATTTCATTTAACTGGCAAAATACGAGTTGAGTTTTATCACGAAGTCAAAGAAATGCAATGTGTTTGTCAGTAAGCTTTTTGCACAAAACAGCACAATGGTGATTTCTCCATTTTGCTTTTGACAGTTTATCAGTGTTTGAAATTTTGCAGGGAGTAATGGAACAAGAAGGAACAGCCACAGTGAGCTGTTAGATGAAGAGCTGCAGGCTGCACACCCCCAACTTCTCAGAGAGGTAATGAACTCAACAAAACTTTCGGTGTGCTCTGCTCTCCACACACTCATGCAGCATAAAATCAGATCATGGTTGGTCACAAAATGATGGAAAAAGGGAAATAATGGATGACTTTTTTTAATTAAAATGATAATCGTTTGTTTTTCTGTCCCCAGAATTGTGTATTTAATGTATAAAAGGGGTCACAAGCAGACATTGCTTTCTTTTAAGGGGACACATGTCAAAAGAGTTCAGAGAACATCTAATTTTCAGAACACATTTGCTTACGTATAAGTGGAGCTTAAGCCGAGATAGGCTCCGGCCCCCCCGCGACCCCGAAAGGGATAAGCGGCATAGGAAATGGATGGATGGATAAGTGGAGCTTAGCCAAAGTTCTCCATGCACTCCAGGTCACTCTGCACAGCTTCCTGCGAGCTCCACAAACTCATCCATGTCCTCATCCAATCACAACGTGATGCAATCACCTCTAGCAAATCATCTGTAAGCTGTCAAATACCTTCTCTTTCTTTTCTCTGCTGTCATTCAGCTGCTCGTCAGCACCATGATGCGCGTGTGACCCGCCTCCTCCCCTTCACCACCTCAAATGTGGCTGTCTGGCCATCTCCAATCAAATTCTCCAATCAGAAGTTCCCTCTCATGAAGCCGTTCCAAACTCCAGTTGCTTTAGGCTCCTGGGGAAGTTTCTTATATGATGATCTGCTTCCAGCCAGGGTCTAAGCTTTAAAGTCTAATTCCTATGTTCACAACAAATATCAGATCGCAGTTACAAACCACTACCCATGACTTTATGCATTGTGCTTATTGTTTAAGAAGCAATAAAAAGATTAGATTTCCCATAAAATTCTCTTACAAATGGAATCCTGACTGTGGTGGCGCCAAACCGGTTATCTAAACATTTTACAAACCTTGACAAAGTTTGTTTTTTCAAAGTATTCTGTCTTCTAAATCCCGCAGGCACACTTAAAACACATTACAAGGACAATTCTTGACTCGGTCACTGCTCTACAAAACTATGAGGACAGTTTCCTTGCCATCAGGGTTAATAATACAGCAAGGTTATTTTGCAAAGCACAGTGTTGTCCCATTGAATTAGGAGATAAAAAATAGAAAATTTTAGTAGCAAGGAGAAAACAAACAGAACAGGTGAAGTGCTGTATTCATGGTCAAACCTTCGAGTTCGTGTTTTTAATGTTTTTAAAAACTTTTTGTCTCCTGGTGGCTTCCTCTGAGTCAAGGAGAGCTAAAGTAGATAAGCCTAATGACTCCTGCACTTCAAAGCAGACCCATTTAAATATTAAATTAATACCGCATCATTAATTTAAAAAAGAGGAATTGAATGGGCAGAGTTTTCAGCAGCAGATGTTATAGATGACAGTGAAGGCAAGGCCACAGACAGAGAGGTGCAAACACATAAAGAGAGAGAAAGAGGGAGAGAGAGGGAGGAGGGGGGAGGAAAAACATAAACACGATAAACACTAATTAGCTACTCTAATTGAAGTGCACTCTTAAAGTAATTACTAGGCAGAGGAAGCAGTATTTACATTCATAAATAATCCTGACAGCATGGGGAGCCACTGCAGGGGGAGAGTCCCTTGTCTTTCCTTTGGGTCTGGGGAAGGTGGGCCTCACACTCCATAAATCTGTCAGTTATCAACAATATCAGAGTTGACTGCTAATGGCTCTGTACAACGGTTTATTTGTAAGCATTAAATCAGTCATTGGCTGACTTGAAAAGCAAATGCGGTGGGTCTTTAAAAAAATCTTTATCCTGCAGTACACAAGCAGTTATCTGAATATGGATCAATAGTCTCAAACGCATCCTCGGAGAAAAATCATATCCTTGTGGAAAAATCTCTTCATCACACAGTAAGTGGAACCTTATCCTTGTGTACGTCTCAGGGCTAAAAGACCGCGGTCAGCTCTACTGTGAGGCACTGGAGGCTGCTTCTCTCTGTCTATTTTTGCTTGTGTCTTATTATGTTTTAATAAAATAAACCTCTGTGGTCACAGTTCAGTGGCCCAAAAGGCAGGGGAAATGTGTTCAACACATGTTTCTGTCTTCTCCTAATGAGCCCATTCACTTACACAGCATGATAACAATAACAGCCCCAAAGGCGGAAAGGTTGAAGATTTTTTTTTTATCACTGTTTTGTCCACTGCAGACTATTTGTCTTTAATTGCACAAATGTAAAGACAAAGTAAGATTACACAAGCACAGGCTAAATCAGATATCAGCCATGCAGATGTGAAGGAGTAAACCTTCCTGTCAGCTACTGCACACAAAGACAGCACCTCCTGACAAAGGCAGACAGAGAGGTACACACACACACACACACACACACACACACACACACACACACACACACACACACACACACACACACACACACACACACACACACAACAAACATGTAAGGTCCAGTTTGGATGGAAATGATTACTGTAAATGAGGAGAGCTGGAAAAGCCAGAGATGACACATCAATCAAATGTCACCACAGAGTCTTCGTCTCACACATCTTCTTGTCAGTTAGTCAGCCCACCTATGCACCCTATGGATCTCACAGCGCTCCTGATGTAAATGAAAATCTTTTTATATGCCACACACAATGGAGAGATGGATACTTTGACTTTAGCATTGTGATTTATAAAGGTGATACGTGGCGGAGGGACCCTGGATAGATCTAGCCACCGGCTGCCACACGGTATCAAGAAATATTGCTGTATTGTTGGTGGTGACCTTTTCAGGGTTGTTTACTATTTGTTCACTAAGAGAATCAAATTAGGAAGATTTATTCAGTTCATTTTTTCAGAGGAGGAACTGCTTCAGCTGCATTTTGTTACTGTAACATGAAACACACAAACACTGTCTTTTCATAGCAGTATCAGAAATCAGATGCAGTATCATGACTTTCAGTTGAATATAATACCATATTTTGTTTATGTGAGCAGATATACAGTAAGTTAGGAAAAAATGCTATGAGTCACGCTCACAGCTCTGTGAGGCTGTACTTAGGCACAGTGATGCTTTGAGCTAAATGCTAAGGTTAGCATTGTAACTGTTACATGAGCGCAATGACAATGCTAACACGGTGACCTTTAGCAGGTATAAAGTTTACTTGTTCCTGGCTAACGAAGAAAACTCCACTGAGCACCCACAGTCCTTCTCTGATGTCCCATTGGCTCCATGCACACATGAATGGCATGAAATCGTTTACTGACGTGGATTAGCTCAAAGAGTCATTTCAGGATGTTTGTGATGCTTATTCATTGTGTATGGGAAAAAGTCTTTCTGGGCCTTTCTGTTTCCCCTCATGTGGTGCTGCAGTACCACGTGTGGCCACTATCCCAAAATCACTTCACAGCCAAGTGCCTTTCCTTACAACTTGCTTAGTTTAGTGTCTTAACTACCATTTACTAATTAGTACCATCAGTTCAGCTGAGGCTGATGGGAGTGTCATTAGTTTTGCAAGTATTTGCTCATTAACCAAAGTATTGGACAATTAAGAGATTAACCTGATGATAGCACTAGATGAAACATGGAGGGATCGCCAAAGTTATTACAATTCATCTAGAAAGAAAGAAGAAGAAACATACTTTATTGATAACTTCACACAGTGTTAGTTACACACTACACGCCATGCTTTCCGTGAAATTATTTTTCTCTGCATTTATCCCATCCTCGATCTGTCGACCCTCCACGGCAGACCAGGAGCGGTGGGCTGCCAGCTGTCAGCTGCCAGCCGACGCCAGCGTCTGGGGAGCAGTATTTCTTCATCACCGCTGGTCAGGTGGTGATCTTCTTGCATGTTTTTAGTGGGGGTTATTTAGGAGGAAACCCTGGGTGAACACGGGGAGAACATGCAAACTCCACACAGAAAGTTTGCATATTCTCCTATCTATAAGGGGAACATGAGTGATTCATGGCATTTCCTCCAAAAGTTGCTGAGATATTTCAGTCTGTACCAAAGCCTTGAACCGACAGACTGAAATCAACATGCATGCAGTTCATGTCATGCAGACTTCACAGAAAAAGGCCTCCACTGTGCCTCATTCAAAGCACCGCATGCACTTTCTTTTCCTTCTCAGTTATAGGTTTCATGTTTCTGTGTTAATTGGCACTTTAGTGGTGTGATCATCATAATTTCTTAAGAGACTCTGGATGCATTGACATACATTTTAATGAACTGATTCTCAGGTGCAGAAAAAAGATGCAGATTTTTAATCTAACTGATTCACAAACTCTGGCTGTCTGCCTTCCTCAGTTAATTCGTGTCTGTGCCCTGTCCCTTATACGTATGACCAAATTAAATTGTCTAATTTGAATTGTTCTCATGGCTCCAGCTAACAGCACAATGTCTCCTCCGTGGCGTTGGCCTGCAGGAAATAGCCCTCTATTAAGCTGTCACTTATCAGCCTGTGAGAACTGCGAGGGGTGGAAAGTTTTTTAATCAAAAAAATGTATGCTCACAGAGGAAAAGCACATAGAGGAAGAGTCTGAGACGTGCTATTATACATTTCTGGCTATGCTCATCCTGAGAAATGTGAAACAAAAGCAGCTGAATTTATAGATTTGCTCAGTTCCCTTCAGTCAGTCAGATAAGACAGGCTTTGGATGATCCTGCTAAACTATGAAAAACAAAATGGACACATTTTTAGTCTAAAGTTGTTTGAATTTTGAATTACGAAGTACATCAAATGACAAAGTGAAGAGATAGCCTTATTCTTCATTTTCTTATTAATCTCACAAAGACGTCACTGCAGGCTTTTCACCAATCTGGGTTCATATTTAACGAATTACAAGTCTTCAAATGGTTTTTAATTAGCTCCTTCAGACTGAAAGCCAAACAAAAGGCAGCAATACAGAAAGAATCAAGTGCAAAGGATGTTTAAGCCCTGTAAGGATGAGTTGAGATAATGATCGCGGTATTAAGGGATTCTTCAGATGTCTGAGGAGGAAATGAATCTGACTCAGTGACAACTTCAAATCTAAAGCTACACTTTGGTGTGTAGAAATACCCCATAGGGAGTGAAAAGAGAATTAACCTGCAGTCAGGTACTGACAGATTGTGACCTATATGCACATTATATCTATATACTGAGGCTTAGTTAAGCACAGAGGAAAGAGGGAGCAATTCTCAGGCTACTAACAGTGATTTGGGTGCTCATACTAAAAGTTTTATGAAGCATGAATTTCATTTTCTAATCTATTTGATTTATTACCCCCTGTGGATCTCTGTGAATATGTGCACTGTGTGCTGGTGTTTGTTGTTTTAGCACATTTACCACACCAGCCGTGTTAGGTTTTTAGGTTGATTAAGAGGGTCCTCTTTTCCTTTTAAGGGAGCCATTGGTCTCGGTTCATTTCAGCAGGATACTATAGTATCCTAGTATAAAGTATAAAGTTGGACCTTTTTTGAGGCAGAGCCTCTCTGCGCTTTATGAACATCACACTGCTTCTTTTCTAATGAATGTCGAATCTGTGAATAAATTGTTTAGCGTTCTGCAGGTTCACACAAGAGCTGGCTCACAGTTCAGTTCATAGTTCACATGCAAAGGATGCAGATCTCCTACAATGTAGTCCAGTAAAAGTTGTTGGGAAACAGCCGGTCCCTTTCAGTTTGACTTGGGTGGAGGAACTTTGATTCTTGTGATCATCACTCACTCGCAGATATTTCCCAAGACTGCTTGGATGGTTCAACTTGATGTGTCATTTTAAATTCGTTGCAGATGTGGCTGATGTTCTGACTTGTTTTTCAGACCCAACTGGGCACAATTTGCATAAATCTCTGAGATATTTTCCATCGGAATCTGTACTGGTTTGTGCATAACGCTCCTTCAACTATTTGTAACTGCATCTGAACTGCCAGTTGCACTGGCTACGCCGAACAGTGCGTGAGAGTTCATTAGTTGCAAAGGGATGCTTTCAATTCAGCATTCACCAAAAACATGAACGCATTTAATGACGGTTTGTGGTGGAAGCACAGTCTTTGGGATCAGTCAGCAACCTTTGAGGAATAACTGACAGCTATGGCCATGGTGTGACGACAGTGAGAAGAACAGCAACGAGATTAACAGAGATGCTATGGCATCAGTGACATCAGAGCTGGAGAGCATTTTTCACTGAAAGAAGAGTAAAGAACAGCGCTGAAGGCTTTATTCGATGAAAACATGTTTTGCTCTTCTCCTGAATGCCCTCGGCAAGAGCCTGACTGGAACATCATAAGCTTTGTTGATCTGATTGGTTGAAGCTGGCCCGTGATAGATGGTGATAGACAGATGGTTCATCCAATCACCTGCCAAGTAGTTTTTGAAAATGCCCTCCTTTTCAAAACAGTTTCCAAGCACAACTACCCAGATGGTACTGTGTAACAAAAAATCTGGCATGTCAGGTTAAATCCTTTCAGTAAATGTGTCAAAACAACATGTGCGGACGTGACACAGCCCTCTAGTAGTCATAACAATTATGACAGGAGCATAGAAGGAAGTCAGGTAATGTTACAGAGTGACAAAGGCCATAAAGAGATGAGGTCAGGTTGGATGGATGGGTCAAGAAAACATTAGACTTTCAGGAAGTTGCTGTCTTCTGTTGTGGGTCTCCTAACCTTACCGAAGTACTCATTTCCCTTAATCTAACCAAATCGTTTTTATTTGACCAAACCTTAACCAAAGGGTTGTAACATCAGAAACTTGACATCTTTTCCAACAGTGGTTTGAAATGCTTTTGTAAGGACAAGTGAATGATGTCGTCAGATCAGAAAAGCCTTCTTTCTTTCTTTGTGTTGTGAGTGCGTGGACAAACAACAGCTTGAAGCTTAATTTGGAGGACTTTTTGGAATATGCAATTATCCACAAGACACAGGGTTGATTTCATTGCACTTTCATTGAAATTAAAATGGCAGTTTTACGATGATTCAACATGACGGTCAGGTGTTGTGTCCCATGTTTGAGGTCAGCTGTTGTCATTTTTAATCTTTTTCATTTCCTGTCAGCTCTCTACTGTTGACCTTCTAAAGGTGCAGCCACTCTGCCTTTCCATCCTGTGAATATTCCCTCTACCCTATGTCCTCTAATATTCCATCTACCATTCACTTCTGTTGAAGCCCACACGACGGATGAATTCACATGTGTTTCCGTTGTTCATGCAATCTCCACTGGTTCTGGCAGATTTGAGAATCGGAGTTTACCTTTGTGCAGATGTGAACAGTTGGCCAGAAGAAACACTGATGGCACTGTGTTTGAAAAAAGAAGAATTATTATACTAACATATGCCATCAAACTGCCGTGCACAAAATTATACCACCGAACAAAATCGCTCTTGCAGGCTGTTCACGGTTTGTGATCGTTCTGATGTGATTTATTTATTCATAACTTACATCAGGACATTTTGTTGAATAGAAGAATAATGTGACCACACTTTGACAAAAGAAGAAATTGGACTAAAAAAGCACAGGACAAATATGTATGTTGACAATATCATGAGTTCTGTGTGGATCTATAAGTGCTGCTGTGCATTGGCAGCATTCATTGAAAAAGGGTTTCTATCACTTAAACGTATCACGTAAACCTGCAAATTCTTGTAATTTCTGCAGAAGGATAGTTATCTTGCTCAGTATATACACTCCCACCACACTATTTACACATATAAAACATAAAGTACAATGTTTGTGTACACTTCTGATACATACATACACACATACATACATTTTGAGACAGCATTCAGTAAGACATTGTGCAGAGACAGACTGCTATTCGAAATTGATTATTCCTTTCATAGGAGGTCTTTCATATTTTCATTCTTGTGCATGTGTCTTTCAAACACAGCATGCTAATCAAAATAAACAAAGGAGAAAACTGACTAATAGCATGAACACGCTATTTTCTGTCATCATGCCGCCTCTAATGACACACATTTATAGATCTCAACATCTGTCACCTTAAATATAACAAAGGAAGGAAATAATCTTCCAGTGATAGAATTCCTTGCTTTTTCTTTTCATTTTAATGCAATTTGGTGTCCCAATCAGAGGAAATACACCCAAAACAATAGTGAATACTGCACTCAGGGGAGAAAAGAAAAAGCTGATTTTAATCAATGCACCCCCCCGATTGACTGTGTTTCATTACAAAAATTCTCTGTTTCACACTGTTGGCCATCATTCCTCGGTTAGGATAACATTTTATTCACCAGCCTCATTGCTGATTTATGGGGATGGAGCAACTCTCCAACTTTTCAACGGGAGGAGCCAAAACATGAGAGATCAGTCAGAATTGAAAACTAAGGGAGTACATTGAATTTCCAGCCCAAACTGTCCATTTCATACCTCCATCAGCCTTTTTTTAGAACTACATAAACTTACCTGTTCACTGTTGACCTATACTGTGCTGTAGTTCAGTCAGAAGACATGAAAAAATGATTTATTAAGTGAGTGCAGAATATGCAGAGATGATATTTGGCATGTAGTCTCTGACCTCATCAGTCTCCCCAAATACACTCCAATCACACTGAGGCGATTGGGAACTAACAATTATTTATTCGGCATACAGGCAACAGGTCAACAGAATTTTGTAGATCAGCCACCATAGCTACTCCCACAACAAGGCCCCTCCAACCACTTCAATCAACTCATTCATAATACTCAGACATGAGTGTTCATATGTGACAAAAATAATCTCAAATCAAAGTCCACTCATTAAACTTTCACTTGCATCTGCTCATGAAAGCTCATAAATGTTGTTAAACTGAGATTAAAATATATATTTCTATGATCAGTATTGATGTAAATCAATACCAACATAACCAGTCAAATTGCATTTACATCCATGTTTGTTCAGACTCATATATGCTGTCAAGACTTTTTTTTCAAAGGTATTAAATGAAGCTACACAGTGGTGCAGCAGGTGGTGCGCGTGCCTCACAGCAACAAGGTTGCTGGTTCGATTCCCGGGTTGGGCCTTTCTTTGTGAAGTTTGCATGTTCTTCCCATGCATGTGTGGGTTTTCAGGCACTCCGGTGTGAGAGTGAATGGTTATGTGCGATTGACTGGCGACCAGTCCAGGATGTACCCTGCCTCTTGCCCGTTGACAGCTGGGATAGGCTCCAGCAACCCCCCAGAAGGGATACACAGTATAGAAAATGGATGGATCGTATTAAGTGAATTTTTTTCATTGAAATAGCAGTTATCACTGTATTCACATGTTTGATTCCAGAACATAATTTCCAGTGAGAAGCCTGCAGTCTACATTTAAGGACTATATTTATTTACAGAGTACAGAGGACTGATAGAGAGCTTCATCACATGATGCAACAACAATCACCTGAAGCTCAATATTAGCAAAACTATTGAGCTTGTGGTGGACTACGATGCTTCAAACAACAACAACAAAAAAAGTAAATCGTGGATGCTTCACAGACATCCTCAACCCGGCAGCACAGACGATCTGAACAATCACCACAGTTTCAAGATCAGTGTCACCAATTCAGTATCTGACCAAATGTGAAATATGGTCACAATCTCCCCGTCTGTTCCAGCATTATGGTGCTGACTAATGGCCAGAAAAGTGTTTTTGCAGAACTTTATGATGTTACAGTGAAGCTGACTTTTGACCTTTTGGATATGAAATGTCATTACCTTATCATTTTATCCTAAGAGACATTTGAGTGAAATTTCATCCTAATTAGTGTAAGACATTAGTTTATTCTTGAGTTATGGCCAAATATGTGTTGCGTGTCCTTTGACCTTTGACCCACCAAAATCTAATCATTCTTCATCCTTAAGTGAATGTTTGTGCAAAATTTGAAGAAATTCCCTTAAGCCGCCACTGAAATATTGCATTCACGAGAATGGGATGGACAGACGGAGGGGCAACTTGAAAACGTAATGCCTCTGGCCACGGCTGTCGCTGGAGGGGAGGCTTAAAAATGGAATGTAAAAAAAAGTCAACCATTACAAAAAAGTCATTCATAAGCCAAGACATCACCCACGAGCAGATCTGCGGGAGAGAAACAAAATAGCCTGCAGCTTCAGCAGCCGTATAGCTACTGTACACACAGAATGGTTTGTGGAAAGAACCACTTCAAAGGGTAACCAGCAAAAGCAGTGCAAGAAGCCAACGCTCACTGATGGGATACGCTGTGTCTATCACACAGCGCTATACAGTATAGCCTGCACACTGTACGGGGCAAACATATCTTTTCTTTACTGGGCTCTTGACTGATATGGGGTTAATGGCTTTACTAAAGCTGCTAGTTCTGTGCTTTTTGTGCCTTATTATAATGTGTTGTTATAAAGATTTGATCACTTTGTGAAGCTGCAGTTCAATTTCTGCATAACAAACCAACTTGCTAATCACTCATTTAGTTGCTCCTTGCAGTCAGTGAAATCTCTGACACACTGTGTTCCACAACAGGTCTCAGAGTGGATTCTTCCCTCTAGTGCTGAACTGAATTTTAAATATTGAATTAAGAGAAATTTACACAAGAGCTGTGAATCATTGATGAGCTTCAAATGGCAAATACAGACAATTAACTAAACAAGACACTCTGAGTGGATTTCTGCATAAGAGATTGCGAAAGCACAGACATTTTTAATTAATTTGGCAACAATCAAGTGATGGGAAATGAAATGAAAAGTAACAGTCCTTTATATGAGGGGCAGGTGGGCTCACCATAAACACATTTGCAGTTATAAGAAATAGGCAATTTGCTGTACAATGGTTGGGTTGTTTTAGGTCAGGGCCTGACAAAGACTCAAAAGAAATAATTCCAGAAATGAATAAGAGCACGTGTGCAAACCTGCATTAAGAAATATTCGTCCTTGTGTGAAATTTGTTTGAAAATTGAATTTTTTTTCTTTTAGAATTATTCCACCATTTATTGAATAAGTTAGAATTAACACCTATCTGTGTATGCTATTTATTACAACCTATGACATATGGTTGATTTTTTTGCCCCGTGAAATACAACCCCAAAAGTGCAGGAAATGTTACATCTGGAAATGTCAAATGTCAAAATGTGAAAAATCCTATGAAAGAAATAAAACCTCCTGCGCCTTGATAACTCTGAATTCCTTCTGTGCGGTTTATAATCACAGAGCTATTTCCTGGCTTGTCACTGTCAGACATGTCCAGATTTATTCATCAATGCAAATAACTCAAGCTCGAAACTGAACTGTTCCCTCTGCACACACCGAGCTGGGAAATACAGCTTAATCTTCTCCAAGGCTGTAGTGTATCCCACCAGTCATCTTAGCCCCCATGCAGGGCATGTGATTGAACTCTCCTGGGCGCATGTGAGGTGCAAGAAGCATGGAGCGCCAAGGTCCAGAAGCCACCCTGCGGCCTCCAGACAGGCAGGGCGCAGGTTAATGAAAACATCAAACAACTCCCCGTGGAGCTCAGATGAATAGAAAGCTGTCACGACGATCACAGCCCCCTCAGGACCAGGCCTAAGAAATGATCCAAACAAACAGTAATCTGCAAGGCTGTTCAAGTAAACACAAACAGCACATTTATAGAGGACATACAGTACACGGCACTTCATCTTCTTTATGCTCCCACACATAACGGAAATCTGCCTAATGAAATTATTTCCCACCAAGTTTTAAAAGATAAAAGGTTGCTTTCTCCCATAGAAGCAGAAATATTTGGTGGGCTTTCCATGCAAATATCTAAAAAATTAATATCCTCCTATTCTGACTTTTCAGTCCATTGTTTTCAGTGTCTCATTTTCAAGAGACTGGCTGCAATTTTATAAAAGCTCCAATAGATGAAATAAATGAAAATATATCTGCATATTTCTTTCTATGCTTCAATAGTGATCCAGATGTGTCATACATGCAGTTAGTGTATATTACATAACACATTTTACCAAGTGTAATCCCATGAATAAAACCTATTTAATGTCCTCCCACCATATCTGTCCTACTTAATGTAAGTGTATTGTTAAAGCATGCAGCCACAGTCATTTGCACTGTTTGCACAGTGCATGTGCAGAAATGAACATTATATTACAGTAAGTGCTGTATATTGTCTGCTTTATGATGAGGAGTGCTGTGTGTGAAGTAAGCACTTTCACAGTGCCTCACCATACAAGTATATCTTGATAAATCAACTCACAAATAAGAAGAACATTGTAAAGCAGCTGGCCTTTCACTCCAAGTATTGCTTGTTTTAAATTGAAAATCACTTTGCAATTAGAACAATATTTCAAGGGTGGCACTACTTGGAATGGCCAATTATACTGTATACAATGGACTTGATCTCTGAAACTACTCAGAGCTGAGCTCAACAAAAGTAGTCAAATACTTGAAAATATTTGAAAAAATGACACGAGAACAACAATCAAATCATCACTCCCAGTCATGACTTACTGACACATTTGAACAGAACAGAGCCATCATTAATGTTATCAGTAACATTCAGCATGTCTCAGCAGCAGTCAGCATGTCTTCTGTGGAAAAAAGCTAACTTTCTGATATATCTTTGCAGATTTTGGTCTTGGTTTTACTGCATAATGTAACTCTAAAAAGGAGTTCACATAATTTTGTCATCCTTTTTCCTCTCACGCTTTGTACCCATCCTTCGCTGTTTCAGGGAGCCAATGTCACTTTGCAAGATGTGACGGATTCTGTAGAAGCCCAGAAACGGCCATGGTTGATGTTCACAGTGGGCCGACATTATTAAAGCATGGATTATCACTTTCACCTTGTGGCTGTACCTTGGGGGCAATTTCCCACTGCCCTTTGTGGTTACTGGTCACTCTAGATCATATCATTTCATTCAACTAAGTGGAAGTCAATCTGGTCCGCTTGCCTCAGACCCCTTAGCTGCAGGAACAGGGAGTTACGTGAGCACAGACATCCCTCTGTAACACATAAATCAAGCCTGCAACCCTCTTGCAAGACACTTTGCTTTTTCTTAATTATTCCCATTAGCAGCTGAAGCGTCTGAAGCATGTATCACTGTCTTCGAATCGACTCGGCAGATTGACCAGGATGTGAGGAGTGACTTCTAATAGCAGGTGCAAAGTGCTATCAGGCTCATTGCAGAGTAGAAAAGCAAATGGGATCATATTTATCCATGTCTAACAAGGACCTGAGCATTAAGCCTGTAATTCTTGAAAGAAAGAGGAAAATAAAGTATGAACGGGTATCAATAAACTTGTTGACATTTTCTAGATTCTTCCTCTACTCGGGCAGAGGTGGCACAAGTGGTAACACTGTCGCCTCACAGCTGGAAGGTCCCCGGTTTGAATCCTGCTGTGGGCGCTGGTGGCGTGTCCCCCACCATGCCTTCGGTGCCTGCTGCTCGAGGAAAAAAGGGCCTTTCTGTGTGGAGTTTGCATGTTCTCCCCGTGCGTTAGTTAATACAGACAAACCTCAGAGATAGCATTTGTTTTATGGAGAGGACAAGAGGTACATGACATCTCTTTCTCCCTCCACTGGTCAATGATTTTACTCAAGTGGAGCATAGCAATCGATAGGAACACAGAAGCTTCAGTTTCCAGTGGTGCAAAACTGACTGCGAGATTTATTTGGTTAATTAGCTGGAAGCACAAAAAAAAAAAAAAAAAAGAAAAAAAGATGCGATCTCCGCATCCTCATCCTCCTTCTCCCCTTCACATTCTCTCTCCATTACATCAAAGACTTAACAATTGCCTGCAAGCTTTCTGTGTGGAGAATACAAATAAATGTTGGAGATAGCAAAACATGCCCAGAGTCTATCTCCTTAATAACAGACAAAAGACCTAATTTTGGTTGTTTATTTAATAGAATGATTATGATCAAAATCAAGTGGTAATAGCATTAGTAACTTCATTGTGCTGATAGCAGCGTTGGTCTGTAAATAGAGACGACTGGAGCAAGTTTTGTGGCCAGCCAATTTGATGCCACTTATTATTTACAGTATATAGATTAAGTGATGTTTTTTTGCTTATTTATGTTTATATTTTTGTAGTGTGTTGAGTGATCCACCAACCAGCTTACTCACACTGTGGTATTTTGACTACTTGTTGCGTTATGGAACAATGTTTGCACATGAAGATCCTCGTTTTCTTTGTATCATGCAAGCATGCAAAGCTGCCAGTGGTTTCACACTATTCTACTGCTCCACAGGTGGCAATAACACAAGAAGAAATTTACAAATGTTCTTTTCTCGTATTTGATGTATCCTTAACATACCAAGACTTTATCGCCATCTACTGGCTCAGCATGTTTATCGGAACATTTAGAATCATTTTTGCAATCGCGTGCACTGAGAACGACAAACGTCGTGAAGGCAGCTTCTTTTAACAATGAAAACTTTTGTTCAGTAAACTTGGCAGAAAAGAGAATCTCATGTTGGTTACTTTGGAGGCTAAAACTGATGCATTTGGAGGACTTGTTGCACTCAGCATACAATTTAAAGCCTGTTCAATCCACCTTAGTTAGACGTAAATTTAAACTGTATTTGTCTGATGGTGTCTGTTTAGATCCTTGGTAAACAGGAGCTTCGCAGTCAGGATCCCAGGCTGGTTTTGATCAGCCTGACTGCAGTGGCACACATCTCTATGCCATGACAGGCCTCTCTAGAGGAGTGTTTGCATCTCTTATATCACCAAGGTGACTCCTGCTGTGTGCTGCTATGCTGAATGCAACCCTGTGATAAGATAAGAGAGGGGCATGGAGTTAGTGCCCCAGAGATGCAAGCTAAAGAGGAACAAGCTTAGTAGGCAGTGCACTTAGGTCCTATCTAATGTCTGTGTGAGAATTTACAGAGGTGTCAGTTTAGTCATAGATTCCTCAGGTTTATCTGACAATTACAACAGCTGTATAATGTGATGTCAGTCAACACTGTAGGTTTGGTTGGAAAACTTAAATTTTAGAGTTTTTTCAGCTTTATGTACAGACATGCACTCAAAAAGTGTTGAATTAATCAACATGTGAAGATATTTGTTAAATATACTGTACGCTCACTGATTTGATTCAAGGTCATGGCAGACAATGACATGATTTTCAAAGGATTTAGATTGTCTGCAGTGGTGGCTTATGTATTGTTTAGTGTTGTTGGGTTATAAATGATGCATAAGAGAGATACAGTGGAGACACAAGTCGAATTCTTGACAAGTTGAAGGACAGTATGTATGAAAATTACTTCCTTTGGAACCTCCATGAGCATTAAAAATATGACTATTTAAATATTATTTCAATCATTAACCACTAATAGAGGCAATACATTAAATTATAAATGCAAATTAAAAAATAAATGCAAATGTAAAAAAAATAAATGCAAATTAAAAAATGTAAATGCAAATGTAAAAATAAATGCAAATTAAAAAATGTAAATGCAAATGTAAATTTTAAATACAATTCAACCTTATGCGTTGCAGCAGTAAGTACTAAGTGCTCTGTTATTTTGTCTTTTAACTCCCTGTCTTCACTGAAAGACACTTTGACATCTGCTGCTTGTAATAGTCGCACACAACAGCTGACTTTTTGGCCATGGAAACTACTAGTCAACACCAGCAATAACAATCAGAAGATAAGAGACAAAACCAGAAATGGAACTAACCAAGAACTGTGCTGTCTGCATAAGGTTAGTAATATGAAATAACGTAGTATAAAATGTAGTAGTGTGTGGGGAAATTGTAAACTGGAATGAGAACTGGACACATGCAGGCACAGAAATAAGGAAAAAAAAAAAAAAAGGTCTTCAGAAAACCCTCCTTTCAGCCAAAAGAGAATTACAACTCCCTCCTTGTTTTCCGACCCCTACTCCCCCAGTAATAGTTTTCCCACAGTCCCTTGAAGTGCCTAGTAAAGTGTTCACAAACAAATACAAAAAGTACTTCTGTTGTGTAATCAACTATATTCGCGTCCAAGTACATAAACTATTGCTTTTGTTTTGCAAAGTACAACTCAGTAATTCAAGAAACTATTTTCACACATTGTATTTGGGACGGGGATGGTGTGCTTTTCTGAGGCTTGGTGTGATACTGATGATGTAACACATAAAGACTGAAGAGATGTTTGTATTAAAGATGGTTTGTTGCTCATGAATTTGGTATATTACAAGGAAACCACTGCTTCAAACCACAAACCTTAGAGAGGCAATAACCCAGTTCAATCCATGAACATTAAATCAAGGGCACAGGAAGGTTTAATGTTTCATCTTCTCTCCTCACCTCCCACTGTTTTGACTTTTCTCCCTCTAAATTTACAAGAGTAGGTTCAAAGGCCAGAAGCAATAGTGAGCATATCGTTGCCATTCTTTTATAGTAGCATGTTAATACTCAGAAAACAGAGCCTGAATTTCAAAAAACCTCAGGAGTGTCATCTATAGGTCCCCCTAGATGTCCCTGAAATCAAAGCTGAAGGCACTGTTCGCTCACACCGCTGTCGTTGCACTGAAAGGCAGCATTCCTCGCTGGAAAGTTGATTTTGTGGCTGCTGTGTCTGGAAGTCATTTTCAGCCACACAGCAGGAGGTGATTGGTACAATGGCTGCTCTCGGACAGAACATGTTAGCCTTTGCCAGACAAGACTATTGCTCAGAATTGCCAGCAGTATAGCGCAACTGTGTCAGAGGGTAAGGTGCAGTCAATAAGCCATCTGTCTCTCGGACTGAACCAGAACATCCTTTTGGGATGAAACATTCTGTTCCAGTTGTGCACATTGTGTTCGAGGCGGAAACAAAATCACACGATTTGTACTAGTTGGAGTCGAGTGTTGGGTTGGTCTGCGTGTGGGATAGATTTGTATTAGCATAACAGCCTGCTCTAACAGCCTGTTATTAATTAAATTAATTGACTGAAAAGCAGGGCACACAGGTGATTCAGTGTAATTTGATCATGTTTAAAGGGTTTGTTGAAACCTGCCATACTGTATACTGTAACCCAGAGGATTGTGTGGCCAGTGTATTGCCCGTCTTTTCACTATTTCCTCTACCAACAAAACAGCTGAAATAAAAGGTTACCAGCAAAAGAATCAGTAATTTTGTCTCTTTGTCTTTGTTATGTCTCATACTGTGAGTTAAATTATCGTGTTGATGTGCTCAATCCAAGCGGCTTCTTCCGCAATAAGGAAAAATGAATGTGAAAGGTGTTGCTGTAATAAGTAACAGGAGTTATCCCAGACATCTCAAATGCAGTTTTATGATACCGTGGGAGTATGATACATCTCCCCTGTGCATTCTGCTAGTTTCAAAATTTCAATGACAAGCCCATGTAAGCTGCTTTTACTGGTATAAGCAAGGTGACATATTTGTTAGTGCTAGCTCCAGAGGGGCTCCGCATCAGTCATGAGGGATGACATGTTTACTTTTTCCTTCGTCATTCTGGCAAAGGAGTGTTTTGAGAGCAAAGCGACCTGGAAAGGAAACTGCTGACAAGCTTTATTTAAGGTCAACTCATAGTCTGACATCTTTTTATATCAGTCTCACGGTGTCTCCACCTGTTCAGACTTTAGTATTCAGTTGGATGACAATCATCGGACATTTTTGGGTGGCTGGTTTGTGGCACAAATTATTTTGCTCCCAATTGTGGTGTCTTCTCCTTAAAGCCAGAAAAAATAGAGTGGCTTGACAAATATACAAGATACACTCATACAAAGCACTAATAATTCCAGTGCACTTACAGTGTGGTTAGGTGGTGCTGATAATATAAACAAATTGATCCAGTGTGACTTCAAACGCAAGCCACGTGAAGTCAACATTCACCCTACATAATGAAAGATCACACAGTCTGTGCTTCAGAAAAATACTTGAACATGTGGTAATGACAAGCCTTTTGAGTTATTATTGGATTTTATGTAGCATGTGCACCATGTCAAAAAACAGTTACCTATGTTTATCTCCTCTCGCTGAACAAGCACCATGAAAGCAAACTTTCCAACCTCTTGATGTTGAGATTCTGTTTATGTAATGAGATGGGTGAATAATTTCTACAGTCATAAACCTTTTATTTACAGAAACAATTCAGACTCACATAGCTGCACAGCTGCAAAGTTGTTGCAAATCAACGAGCTGAATACTGAAATATTAGTTTTATTGTTCCTCATACTCTATGCACAGGTGCTGTTACAAAATGACGCTGTTGTGCACCAATAATTAAGTGAGTAGTTTTACTTTCTTTATTCATATTAGATATCTATCATGTGCACAGTTAGAGGGACTGTGCGTTGACAAGACACAAGAGTCAGCAGCTGGCAGGCACATTCTCTTTGAGCGGCATTAATTGTGCTTCAGCAGTATGGTGAAGCTGCTGTGGGGCTCTGCCTTCACATACGTGCACACCATGCCACAAGCACAGAAACACACAACCACTTAGCTCAAATTCATCTTTGACTTGATCAACTGTTACAACATGAGTATCAAATCAGAGATCAAAACAAGTCTATCTCTGACATAATTCACATAAAAGGGTTGTGTTAATGCATTTTATAGCCCCGTGCTTCAATCCACCGAGCTTTTGGTGATTCTTCTCAGTTTCTCTAGTTAATTATTGATCTGAGCAGTGTTTAGAGCCGTGAATAATTAACGTGCCTGTGTTGTGGCTGTCAGAATGGTAGTGATCACAGCTACATGTCAAAACAATATTGAGGGAAGTCGTAAATTATGCAGTGTTGCAATCACACTCATTTAGATATCGTCTGACCAGTTCTGCTGTATCAGTAAAGAGCTGCAGGCAAATGCTTCACACAACACATCACATACCACAACATAGCATAACATAACAGCAGATTGTACTGTTATTATGCAGGGTAACACGTCAAGACAATATTCAGCGTATCTTATATTATGTTGTGTTACCTCTGAAAAGGGTTGAATGAAAGTAAAATGATTCACTGTTTCAAACCTCAGGCAGCCAAAATTTCTTTTATGGTTATCTTCCATTTCCATCATTGATTCTCTCTTCTAAGTAGTCCAAAGAAAAAATGTTTCTTTTTTTTAAATTCAATTCGTTAAAATACATCCATTGTCAGCTCTGCACCACTACAATATGCAGATAAATACAAATTTTGTCTCACTGCTGCTGTATGTGACAGCCCCCTCTGTGATACGCACAGATACACACACAAAAAGAAAAGAAATATACAAGGTATTTGTAATTTTATTGCAATGCACACCAACAAGTGAAGTTCTTCCCATGTATTTACAAGTAGAAGCTTCCCAGTTCGGACCACATTCCCATCGGCCTCAGAGTTTTTCCTGGACAGAAACTGCTAATACACTGCTAGACTCAGTAAGGATAATAATGATCCCCAACACAATCATGGTCGTAGACATTAAATAGGTTTTATACCTAAGAACTTAAATACTGTGTCTAGCCTGGTCAAAAGAAGTTTACTGTGGATTACAAAACCAGCAAGAGCTCTGTATCTTTGTTCATTACTGCAGTGATCCAGATTTACATAAATAGGAATATTTAAAAAAAAAAAAAGAACAGCTTGAATGGGATGACTGTCAGATACTTTGTGAGTATATGTCATCGCCATTCACTAACTTTACTGAAATCTCTTAATTTGAAACATCTTCTTGTTCTACACAGTTTGCTTCAAGTCATGTTTCAAAATAATTTGCTGTGTGCAGAAGCTCAAGGCATTGCTAACTGATCTGAGTACAGAGGCAAAAAATATCCCACATGCTGCCATTTAATTAACGGATTGTCTTATAGCAGTCTAAATAGGTAAATAGTCCTATTCATACTATTGAACACTGAGCACTCTTACACTGATCTTTTATATGAACATCAGTGACTCTTTGCCTACTGACACGCTGCAGCAATCAGCCCTGACAAAGAAAACTATTAATAAGCTTTAGAATCCGAGAAGAATTCGTTAGTAAAAACAGATAAATGTCATTCTAAAAATGAATAAAGCAACACCAGTTTGATTGGCCTTCCCTTGAGTGTACTTGTGCTGTCTTTATTACGAGCCATTATTTTTCTAATGTAACTTTTAACTAAAACTTTGTTGTTTTTCTTGTTGTCTCTTGATGAGTTTGGAAGCCTGAAATCAGAGGGTTTATCTAAACTGTGCACCAACTCTTCCAGCATTGGTTGATGCATCATGAGTAATCCTTGTTGCCTACACCAGATACAGTGAACAGGCCTACAGTTTGCGTAACTGCTGTGTTAGAGGGCACCTCTTGGCATTTACTTTTTCCCACAGCCTCCATCCTGTGCTGTGTGTGTTTATCTTCTGCAGGACTCCTGAGTAGGTTGTGCACAGAAGTATGCTAACAACGCTTTATTCTTCTTTAGATGTTTTCTATTAGAAGCCTAACAGCACCAACATTAGGCTGGATAGTCTTCTGGGACTGTTATTGCAGCAACATTGTGCTTCATGTAGGAGAAATAGATGATTTTTACTTCATATTGCATGAATCACTTGTTCACTTGTTCTGGAGAGGGTTACTGAACAGTCAGTCGCCTCAGTGATAGATTTCTTAATTTTATTTACAGTGGGCTTATACTTGGAATGTATTTCTGTGATTACTTTATTGATTTTCGATTACCGGACTTTACTATTCGATTCCTGAAATATCTCTTATGGCTGAAAGCCACCTGTTTTCTGTATTTTAATGCCAGTTTTCTCTCAGGAGAAGCTGATTAGGGAGAAAGATGGCCAAGGTGTGAGAAGAGCTGCATGTCAGGTGTGTATACTGCATTCCCCATGGATATATAGGAAGAGGAATTAACACATGGTTCCCAGCAGTTTGCTAGTGTGAGGCCTGCTGGTAGTTGGCTGCACAGATGTCTGAGTGAGGGGAGGGGGGGTGAGGCAAAATAACCATCAGCCCTACCACCTAACTCGACACATTGACATATGGACTGCCTGTCAATTGCAATTATTAATTTGATATTTCCCAGCCACAGGAGCGTGGCACAACATGCTGCCCAGAGTCAGTATAATCAAATTATCGGAGCATAAGTAATGGCTGGCCATACACCACTGCTTCCCCTGACTCAACTTTTAATTCTGCCATGTTGGCTCTGTGGGTAAAAATTAGGATATATTTGAATTGATAACCGCAGACTGTCCTCCAGAAGGGTGTATGATTTGCTTGCTCAGTGGGGTGGATACACATTTTGTTTTGGGTGCCATTGCTTTAGGGATGGTCTTTACAGTTGAAGAAATCTTGGGGCTCGAATAAGATCTCTAAATGGGTCCACTTCATTTTCTGGCCTTCTAATATCCAGGAAAAATTGGTATAACTTATTTGTTGCTGTTTCTCTTCATATTTTTCTACATCACCCTGAGAATAAAGGGTTCACTAAGAACAAGGAACATAATTGCAGCAGTCTGTTCAAAACACAATTAGAGGATTATCTGCCAACTATGAATTATGAATACTTGAAATTTAAAAATAAATGGCTCCAGCAGATTGAAACAGGTAAAGGCTGAAATATACAAAACAGGTATAAAACTGGTCCGCTGACCTTCACCTGCCTCACCCATTATCCCTAGGAATTACTTCAATATTGAACAATTCTTCAGTGCCAGTACAGGAAGCAGCGTGACTGATATGAGAGCAGGTTGAGGATGTGCAGGGTGTGGTGGTGGATGGACATGTGGCACATCCAGCTTTCATACAGGAGACTGGAGTTTGCATCCTGTCATAGACTATCGTTGCCATATTTAATGTTAATTACATTTTGTTTTCTTATCGGCAGCCACAGTCTTTCCCCACCCTTAACCAAATATTTTAGTTAGTTACTCTACTCCAGGGTTACCATTGTATCACCCTTTAATTGCTCAGACAAACTGGATTAATAACTGTTCCAACTCAGAAACTACGCTCTCCAACCCCTTTTGGTAAATACAGTCCAACTCACAGGTGTTCGCTGCACTTATTGATCAGCATCCCGTTGCTGGAATTTGAACAGTGATGATTTTGAAAATGAGTCAGTGCAGGTATTTCAGAAATCTCTTCACAGGACATCACCTTAGCTCTCACATGTTCGACTTGTTCCGCTAGATTAATCCCAATCAATATTAATTAATGCTAATCAATGCAGTGCAATCTTTTTTGCCCTCAGAGGAGAGGACCAAACTACTGAAATTAATGAAGTGTGGTGTTTGAGACTTTGGCCGTCAGCCCCTGGTGTTGTGCAACATCTGCTTACAGTACAGTACAAACAGTACAGTACACAGCTGTGCTTTGGGGTGGCTTCTTTGTTGTGATTTATGGTTGTGCTTCCCCTTCGAGGGTACATTTTCCTGACTAGAGGACAAATATTTATTGTATTACATTATGCCATATGCTTTTTGATGGCATTCAAATAAAGCTCAACAAGGAAGAACAACAATCAGGGCCAACAGATTAGCAGGGGACTACACCAAACACACTATGCAGCTTTGTGAGTTGCTAATGCTCATATGACTGCCAAGGACATTACATGTAGACTATCCTCAAGGGAAAACTCCCCCTTAAAAGTCTTGCCTGCCTAGAATTTCATTTTCCTGCAATAAGGTTTATCAATAATTTGTTCAAGCATGCCTTGCTCTGCAAATGGAGTGATGATTACTTGTGCAGACTTCTAATTGCCTTGTAAATGAAAGCAGAATTACCAATACATCAAGCTGGAGCCAATGAACTGTTTGTTTGCTCAAAATCACCGAGTCTAGACAACCCAAGTGGTGAGAACTTTACTGGAAAGGTCCATCTGCAAGGTTATGTCAAAGAAATCATATTTGGCAGAGGCAGTGATTGGATCATAACACTTCAATATCAGCTCTTGTCTTTTCCTGCCAGTACAGCTTCTTTTGATAGGAAAAGATCAGTGTCAGCTCGAGGTATTTTCAGTGGTGGCTCAAAGCACGTGAAGCCGGTTACATTATTTCTAACATATTGTTTGCCTGTGAGTGTGAATCGCACCCTGACAAGGTGCTAGACCCTCTTCACAGCTTGCTCTGGTTCACAGCACTTGACAGTAGCATCTGTTGCCTTGTGCGGTGCAGTTTTCCATACATCTACTCCTCTCTGTGAGCACATTCTTCTGTGGTCTTACTGTAGCTATAGGTTAAAACTGTCAATTCAGACAACCTAGTCTTATTCCTGCTATTATCTGTACAAGGATAGATAGATAGATAGATAGATAGATAGATAGATAGATAGATAGATAGATAGATAGATAGATAGATAGATAGATAGATAGATAGATAGATAGATAGATAGATAGATAAGGTTCTTCCAACTTCTTGGTGTATTGATTTGCATAAAATTGTCACTGTCATTTTGTTTTCTTTTAGTTTCTTTGCAGTGGTGACATTAAATAGTTTTATTTGTTTTACATGGTGTGTTTTTACTTTGTCTTTCATTTATTTCATTTTAATGTTACACATTCACATAATACAATAGTGAAGTTCAACAAACTACTCAACAAATTCGGATAGATTTTCCATGCTATTGTATGATATAAATATATACTGAAAAATATAAGTCATACATTGAATGATTGGTAGGATGTCCAATATTGAGAGTATTAACCAAAGTGGTGCTGGGTTGTTTGATTTGATTGTATGAACTCTTCATATGTAGCACTCAATATATGAACTTGAACTAAACAACATGGTACTAATCAAAAAACATGTTATTCATCTAACCGTTAGAAGTCGAAAATCAGGCATGTGATGATTTCCATTTCTAATCTTCTAAATATCTGGTTGATTTTGTTTTTCAATCTCTTCGCCCCAGAAACAGTTCAGATTCACACACACTTGCCAAATGTAAACAACAACAACAACAACAACAACAACAACAACAACAACAACAACAACACAGTGTTGTGTAACTCTACAGTGTGCCTTTACTTCTAAAATGCTATTAAGAGTCACAAAAATATAGAGATATTAAAAATTCTTTGTTTATCTTCAGCTTACATGATGATGCGACTATTATACATCAACGAGGCATAAATCCACTGACCGTCATCTCTTTCTACAGCTGGTGAATGAGTGAATGAGCAGTAAAGTGAGTGCAAAACAACAGTCTCCTTTGTCTGGTTTTGGAAATCCCTGCAAATCAGCGGAAGCAAGTAGGATTCAAGCTTTCATCCACACAGCGATGAAGACAGCACTGCCTCCCAGGTTCCTGGCAAGCCGATATCTGTGTGATATTTTACTGCATTTCAACACCTCCCACTCAAAATAAACAATAAGAACAAACAGGAACGTAAGCTCCCTTAACATATTCTGTATGAACTGGAGCCGTTTGTACAGGCAATCGTGAACAAATAGCTTTGCTGCAGCTGGACAGCTTTCTTAAATTTTACTTGAGTCATTCTTGCTCCTTTCTTTTATCAGTAGGATTTGTAGTCCTGTGAGTAAAATATGCATACAGAACACTACAAATGAGGGCAGTAAACTCCAGTGTATGCTCCCGTGTATCTGCAATTCATTATTCTGCTTTGATTCATCCGTCTTAGTCAGAGAAACCCTAATTTCCTGTCTCACAAGCACCTGCTAAGGGGTCTTTTTAATGGAGGTGACATTTGTCACATGTGATTGATGAAACTGACGAGCTCTCATCGAACAGTAGTCCAAACCCATACAGGCTTCAGTCTGGGTGTGGTTTGTTCCTCCTCTGCCTCTGAGAGGTGAAGTGCTGCACCTGCACCATCTGCTGCACCGTGTCAGGTCCTCTGCACATGTGCAAGGGTTGAATTATTGAGATGGGGACATGTTGTTCTCTAGACACTGGTACCTGATGATTGTGTGCAGTGTTAGCTTGGGTTGTTTACAACCAAGCTCAACAAGGCTCAGACAGAAATAAAATATGCAGTGCTTCTGTTTTTTGATCAAGCTCATGCTTTTAAAATACGGCTTTACACTACTTTGTACATCATCATAGATTTCATAGATAGAAACAATGATAAAGTGTATATTTTCCATCAGATATCTATAGTATCTATAGCAAATATGCCTTTTTTAACTGTACGGCCTCACTTCTAAGACTAGTGTCCCTTTGGAGTCCCTGTGAACCTTTTCTCATATAATTAAATGATTTCCTTGTTTCTGCTGATTTCATCCAACCACTTCTCACTGTTTGAACAACAGGGCTGCTGTTTCACATGGATGTTTGGGCCCAGGGGGACAGACAGGAACAGGAGAGTGGAAGACTCCATACTGCGACAGTTAAACACCTTTGGGAAATTTTGTCAGACAAGGGGACAACAAAAAGGGTCACGATTCCAGTAATTGTTTGTACCAGGTACTTCAAACAGTAAGTGGTTGCAGTGCAGTGCCTGTGTGTGCGAGCACTATCGTAGTATCTGCTGTCAGGAAAACAGAATTTTGGAGAGATGCTTCTGCTCTTGTCTTTTCAGAGTCCATGAAATGAATGTCAGTATTTGTTTTCATTTGGCTTTTGATTTGTGCCTTGGAACAATTACTGAGACTGGTAAGAAAAAAAAAAAAATCTAAGGAGGAACACATACTGCTGAACTTCAAACAGAGCTATATCAACAACTTGATGATTCACCTCCAGGGAGATAATTGGCATTATAGCACAGCATATGTGGCACTATGGGCAGTATAGTACACTTTGCCACGGTATCTACTTCAACCCGCGTCTTCACTGTGCTCAATGTGACATATGGTAATTCTAGCTTGTGATTTGTCTCAGTTGGCAGCAACTGCGTTAGGAGCACAACTCGCATTGCATGTGACAAGCTTCTATATATAGAAGAAGATAATGGATAACTCTGGAGTGGCTCAGATGAGATCAGTGAAACAGGAACTCAGCAAGAGATGGAGCAACAAAAAAAAGAATCCGTGTTTTCGCTCAGCATGTAAAATGGTAAATGGACTGAACTTACATAGCGCTTTTCTACCTTAACATACGAAGCGCTTTACGAGGTGCCTCCCCTTCATCCATTCACTCTCATGAAGGCGATCAAGCTGCTTTAGCCACAGCCACCCAGTGCACTGAATGTACCTGCACGAGAGGCAGATGTTTGATTAATCAAGCCTGCAAAATCGATAGTAACCTGCTAAAGCTGCCGCTCATCACATCAAGGCAATAAAAGCAATAAACCTCTTCTGTCTCAGATATAAACAACATAAATGTGAGGAAGATTGGATGGCAGGAATGGGGGAACACATGGGAAAACTACTACAAAATAAATATTACAGAATAAAAAAACTGTTTTTATGTGTATTTGCACATATCATACATTCAATAATATATTGTCTGCTGATTTTCTAGGGCTTAAGCACATTGCATATGTATAGGCTGGGCTGATCAATTGCATGTTCTAGGACAAAAACACTGCACAGTGTATGTATCACTGCACAAACTGATTAACTGTGTTGTGTGTCTACAGACTGTTAATTGCTCAAGAAAGAAAGAAAGAAAGAAAGAAAGAAAGAAAGAAAGAAAGAAAGAAAGAAAGAAAGAAAGAAAGAAAGAAAAGCTCTTCTAATGAGGCACTTCTTGTCATCTTTTTTGATTCAGTCCCAGTGAAAGAATACTGAAAATCAAAATGATATCTGATCATGTCTTTCTACAGCTCTCTATTTTGGTTATTACCATTGTTTGTTGCTGCGAAGAGACAGGCTGTATAGGAAAAAACAGTTATCCTAGCTAAAGGGGAATGATGAGGCACAGATAATCACCATCCATTGATTTTACTGACATGATCCAGTGCAACTAAGCCGGGGGAGAAAAGAAAGTCAATACAAAAAACTGTCATACATGTCGTTAAAGTTTTCTATTTTGCAGTCAATCACAGCCGAGAGGAAAAACATTTAGTTCACTTTAAAGTGAATATAAATGTGGCATCTGTAACGTGTACTGATTGACTGACTGAATGAACAGTAGAATTACATTTCTCCAATAATACACAAGTAGCCCCAAAGCAAAGCCATGCGGTGCTGTCCAGTTATTGTGCTGTAAATTATTTCCCTTTTGAAAACCAAGTGCTTTTGTATCGTCCCAGCTCAATGGACGGCGCAGATCGTCTCCTGGAGTCGAGGCAAAGGGCAACATGTGAAGATGAATCACTGCTGAAAGAGCAGGCCATTGCTGACGTCAAGTTGTCAGTTCCAAACCAGTAGAGCTGTGGGGTACAACCCAGTGTTTGTAACACGCACAGCGTTTGAATGCAGGGGATCCTGCTCTGCTTTTATCTTAAATTCACACGCCTGATGATCTGAAGTTAATTGTTGCCATAGAAACAGTGATAAGATGAAAGAGCTACTTTTTAAAAGTGTTTTTAATTATTTCTGATATCAGTCTGTCCCTGAGTCTTTAACATAACAGTGTGCAAATATGTGACAGGACATAATTTAAGTTTTTTTTTTTATTCCTTTAATTTTCTAATTAGTGCAAGAGTTAATGTTTGGGGATAAATCATTCCCAGCACTCAGTAGGACAAGGTAAACTCCAGGCTTTCATTTTTTCTCCCCACACAGCTGCTGGAAGAGCTTGATCAAACAAGAAAAGATATTTTAAACACTTAAAGTCTTACTGTGGCATTTTCAAATATCCCAGCAAATTAGCCCAAGATGATGCTTAATGGCGAATGATCCTTTGAAGTGGAACAAAAGATGAGCCACTGATCCATGTCAGAGCCCCATCCACAAAACACAAGAGCATAGCTGAAATGCTTTTCTTTTTTTTTTTAGATATCACTACTGGCTGTTCACTTCAATATTACATTTGTTGTCAGATGACAGTCTAAAAGCACTATACCAACATAGGGAGCAACAAGGTTTATGCGATTTCTTGTGGCCACCTAATTCTAATCTCTAGGCAAGTAAGACAAGAGTCAAACAAACATTACGTGGTGAACTCCACTGCCTTCACTTCCTTTCACAGCTTCTTTCCCTTGCTGGCTGCTTGTGTTCACCCAATTCTTCCTTAATTCCAATAAATGCATGCTGCAGTAATGAGGCAAATTCAGAGCTCCCCTGTTTCCTTTCATTTGCTGAGAGATCACAAAGCCAAAGCATCACACAGGGGTCTCCAGCACCCTCCCAGCTGACCATGGCTAAATGGTGTTTTTGCTCTGCTGAACACTAATCCTTCTGTCAGATAAGGCCCATTATAGCAGGGGTGTAGCCAGCCCGGTTCAGTTTGAACAGACATTGAACCCATCTGTAGCAGGCAGCACAGTCCTGCAGGGGACGGCAGTTCAATGGCACTGTCGCGTTTGTGCGGCTATAATAACGTAGCATGTCTTTGTTGCAGCTCAGTGGCTCCTTCTCGCACTCAATATTCAAAGGCAAGTATGCATTCATTAAGGAACCTCTCTGTCGGAACAAAAACTGTTCAGAAAGTAGCTTTCAAGCAGCTGCTGTTGTTCCACACCTGTCTGATAGAATACGCGAGGCAGAATCAGATTCAGTCACTCTTTATTATTTGACTCAGAGTAACGTGAAGCTGCTCATATTTCATGACAGACAGACAGAAATCAGGAGATGGAGGGAGTTTGTAATGCATCAACCGTGTTAGGCTGCTCTGACAGCGCATGGGCCATTATATGAGCCGTTATCCTCTACATCTGTACATTAGATTTTATTGCAAAATGAAGCTTGCTCTCATGAAACTCATTTGAAAGTCAGCAGATCTATCATCAGCTCTCCCACACCCAGACAGCTGCATGGAAATGAGGAGCCAAACAGATGCACTTTATGTTGTGCGAGAGCATGCAGGCATTGTTATTTTTCTCCCTCCAAAAATGAGGAGCTGCGGCTGGACGTTGGCAGCCTCAGGGGATGGAAATTTCACTTAGAAACGGCTCATATATTGAAGCCCACAATAATTGGTATTCTTTGTAGTGTATTTTAACGACATACATCAGCCATTTCAGTGTTATGGTAATAGATAGAGCATAGCAATAGAGCATGTGTGCTGCCATTAGACACGAATTTGTTAATAAAACCTCTCAACCCCTAAATCCTGACAAAGAAAACAACAAATCTGACTGTTTTTATTGTGCTTGGAAAAGCAACTCGCTCCTCATGACATTGATTCTTTGTGTTTGAGAATGCTGTAGACTCATTCATTAGTGGCTGTTTACCATTTGTTCCCCTGCAACGCCTACACTTCACCCAGTAGCACACTGACCACCTGGGGCGGTGTGGGGGCACAAACATCAGCAGAGAATTTGGTTTTCCTTTTCCTCCTGCTCCCGTTGTGTCTCCTTTGCAGCTGCAGAGGCCCTATTAATGTCATCAAGGGTCTGTTCTGTTGATCTTTCAAAGAGGTTGTATCTTTCACATAAAGCGTGGGGGAGTCTTGAGAGTATAATCTCAAGGGAATAGGGTGGGAGATTGCAGTGAGCTCTCAGGATGACTCCTCTGCCTGTTTCCTCTCAACATCACACAAGTGCTCGTGCAGCTTCTCTGCCCCTCCTATCGCCTGTATGCCAGCACTTCTATTTTGGTGTGTTTGTGCTCAGTGCTGTCTGATGTGGATGTCATTATGGAAAGCAAATGCTCACACTAATGAGGTTTTGACAAGGTAAATGTAAATCTATTAATTAATTTATTTCTTTACAAGGGAAGACAAGAATGAAGGAAGAGTCACTTTATTTACATTTATGCCTGGAGATATGGCTGTCTTTTGTGATGCTTTGAGGGTTGTCTTGGATACCTTCTACCTTGTCTGCTTTTGAAGAGAGTTTTTATTTGACTGTCTGCCTTTGTGATTCAGTTTTCTAGTTTTTAGTTTCCCCTTTCTGTCTTTGGTCAGGCTGCCTCCATGTTGATAAAAGATGGTAGACTGTGAAAACACCAGGGACAAAGATAGAAAGAAGTCTGGAGCATCAGCTATTCTTCTACCCTTGATGAAGTCTGACGTGTTGTATATTCTTGGAATGTTATAAAATATTAACCAAACCAACTTCTTCATCCCTTATTTCTGCAAGAAAGGATTATTAATTCATCTTAACTGGGATTTTCATCGTGAAATCTGGTGAGAAAATATTTTAGCAACGCTAATATTGAGACAGGTACAACTGCAAAGGCAGAACATCTATTAGCAGCTGTTAGCAGCAGGACAGAATATAAGATCAGACTGTTTTTCATTCTGACATAACCCCGTTTTCAATGGTGGAATCTAATTAAGTTCATTTTAAGCACAATTTTGCAGCACTTAACTTGGCAAGATGGATTCCTGGCCGGCAGTATCTTGTGAAATCTCATGATCTTACAAACCCAGCTGCCTCGCAAGGTAAAGGCACACCTACTTTGACTTGAGTATTTCCACTTTGCTTAAATTTCAGAGGTAAAGGGCTTTGGTTACTATTCAGATTACAATTTTTGTACCCTTCCTGTCCAGTGGAAGCCATGTGTCTCCAAATTTGGGGGTTCAAATATTCTCCTTCTTCTTCAGCTAAATAAACTACTTTAAACCCTCTTGAATTAGCTGGAAATGCCTTGTCAGAAAGCTGAAAACAGGGCTGTGCTTCTGAGCTCATGAAATGTTAACTTTTTAGAGATTTGGGGATCTCACAAGACAGAGACACTATAAATTTTTGATAAGCGAATGGAATATGATGCATTGCTGTAGATTGAATTACCCAGCGGTATATAAAGTAGTTAAAATTAGCTAAAAAAAAAAAAAAATGCAACATACACACAAATGCAACTGTAATAGTAATCTAAAAACATCATATCTAGCAGGAAGGGACAATTTTACTGCAGAATGAGTAGATGAGTAGAGTAGAATCTGGATACTTCCTACAACACTGGCTATTTGGTTGCGTAACTTACATATTTGGACAAGCAAGACAGATGTTGGATTAGTGTGTCATTGTTTGTATTTTCACAAATTATGTTTTCCTTTTCATGAAGACGAAGCTTTCAGGATCAGGATTTAAGTATTGAGATCAGCCCTTTTCCTTGTGGTTCTCTCTCCTTTTTCCCTATGTTTTGTCTGTCTCTCCCTGTCTGTCTCTCCTGCCTGCCCATTCTCACATCAAGTTACTGCAGGATCATCTGATTCTAAAGTGCTGCATTTCAGTATGATTCATAATTGAACTGAAGACATTGTTCATCATAAACCTCCCTGTCTCTGTGTCTGTGTGCAGCCTTTTTGGTCCGAGCGTGGAAAAACATGACATTAAGGTAACCGTTTTGTGCTATCTCTGATTCACTATCATCTGATACACACACATTATGAAACTATTACATAACACATGAGATAGTCACGAATGGAGCTTTTATTTTTTTTTATCACAACACCACAAAGTTAGAATTTACCTGACCTCAGAAGTAATACTAGGTACCTCTGTGGGCACAGTAATTAGTTTAATTGTTGGTTTTCTGTAGATAAAAGAGCTTGGTCTGTACCAGCTTTATATGGAAAGTGTCCTGAGACAACTTCTGTTGTGATTTGGCGCTATACAAATAAAATTGAATTGAATTGAACTGAATTGAATTGAACTGAATTGAATTGAATTGAATTGAATTGAATTGAATTGAATTGAATTGAATTGAATTGAATTGAATTGAATTGAATTGAATTGAATTGAATTGAATTGAATTGAATTGAATTGAATTGAATTGAATAAATGAATCAAATCTTTATTTGTCCCCAATGGGGCAATTGGTGAAATGGCCAGTTAGCCAGACATGCTAACGCAGCTTACATTGGACCTGACAAACACACAGTTTAATAAATTCCTTACACTTTAACTCTTGTGTTATTATTGGAAAGGGTTTAGAAAAAGACTATAACTATATATCACTCTCACTATAAGCGCATCAGCACAGCT